>NW_010171126.1:648-7027 GCF_000695765.1 Mesitornis unicolor | reverse complement strand
GCATGGTTCTGAGGTTTAAACACATACACAGTGCTACCACCTTGAAATGTTACAGAAAAAGGAACCAACCCCTAGAACTCATAAAAGTACAAGGAATACTGAAAATGTCTGTATTTCAACTTCAAGAAAACATTTATTGAGCATTCTTTGACCTTCTCCTACACAGTCATGAATGCAAGATTTTTAAAAATTAGTACTTTCAAGTAAATCCCTCGATTCAGGCAAAAGTATTGGAGAGGAAAAAAAATAATGACAAACAAACCATCAAACGAAGCCTACCATCCAAAGGGGAAGTGAGCTCAGACATCAAAGTATGAAACAAAATAGAAACTGCCTGTATACTAACTTTTACCCACAAGATAGAAAAACCTTAGAACATAGCAAAGTCAATCACCATAAAAAAAAAGGAGAGGGTAATTTAAGCCTTTATTAGACGTACAGATGGAGGGCACTGAAATTGCAGTAGATTATCCTATACAGTACACTACACTTGGACCAGGAAAAAGCTTTTTACATGAGGAGAAACTTTGTCAGTGTGAGGGTGCCAGAGCATGGCCCAGGCTGCCCAGAGAGGTTATGGTGTCTCCTCCTGTGGAGACATCCAAACCCCTGGCCATGTTCCTGTGTGACTGCTCTGCTGATCCTGCTCTGGCAGGGGTTGCACTGGGGGAGCTTTCCAGGTCCCTTCCAACTCCTGACATTCTGTGATTCTGTGACAAAATACCTGGTTTAGCTTTATCTCACAACCCATAGAACATAAATTCCAGGAAGGAAAATAGAAGTAGATCAGCTGTTACCTGTCTTGTCAACCGTCCTAAGGACACAGTTCTACAGATCATAGGAAATCAACCTATTAGGCTGAGCTATGTAACTATTCTGCAGTAAATTCATTGAAGTACTTCTGTGCTCCTTCCCCCATCCATATGTGCCTGTCAAAATAAAGCACCACTACCCCCAGCTAGCATTGACAGCGGATCAACAACTGCAAGAATTGAGAGGTGTAACAGAAAGACAATAATTTGGAAATAACTAGAGGAAGAAAAATACTTGCATCAAATGTAGAAAAATATATGCAATATATACATATTCTTATATTACAGATGTGTTTAAATTTATCTTCAAATTGTTTTAACAAGGATTGTTTGACAGTTCCATAGGATTTACAGTATAATTTAACATTATTTCAGCCTAGAATTCAACTCCAAGACTGATTATTAAAATTACTTACACACTTTTTAATTTTGTTGTTCATGATGGTTTTTAAGTGATTTTAGTTTCTTTTGCTAAAAAGTATTAACTGTGCCTTGTTATTAGTTACCATATGTGTTTTTAATTCGATTAACTGATATGATTTCCATGCTGTTTTATCACTGCTCAGTTTACAAGTCAACAGCTTGTGTATTTATTTAGAATAAGCAGTAATTTTCAAGCTTCTAGAGTAATCCAGAAAAAAAAAGGATTTTTAAAAAAAGACACTGGTCTTCTTGGCAGTGCCAGCTGCTACTTGAGGAGTACTGTTAATGGAATGCAAGAACACAGTCAAAAGAATTTAAAAGGACTTGTAGTAAGTCTTCTGAATTTAGAGAAAGCAAGCCCCAGGGGAAATACAGCAAGTAGTTGAACATTTTTGAGCACATCACAATAAAGCAAAATCTCTAAAGCTTACAGGCTCCCTTGTATTAGCAGTGGCATTACATCAAGAGTGACCTTTCCAAAGAAATAAAACCCATTAATGCTAGGAACACGATGACTATTAAAAACCAACACTTTTTGGCTACTAAGCAGGGGGGGAAATGATATTCAGCTACATAAAAGTCTAATTACATTCTTATTCAAATTATGAGAGAGTAAAAAAGATTACTAGAATATTTTTGAAACTATATTAGGAATAAGAAATAGCATAAGCCCTTTGGTATCACTCTGGTTAATTAAACACCAAAAAAAATGACACTTGTAGTTAGTCAAGAAAGAGCCTTCCTTCAAGGCCACACTAACACCAGCCAAACCACAGCCTGTACTTCTCTTGATACAGATCCTCATGAAGGCTTAAATCCTGCCCCCAAACTTTTCCCAAGCAACACAAGTGTGGGTGCAAAGGTGGAATAAGATGCAGAATTTGGTCCTGCCCAATTACCAGCTCAGTAGTAATGCCTCCATGCCACCAACAGACATCAGCACTCCTTTGTTTTAAGTAGAACACACTCTCAAGAGACATGCTGCTTGCCCTCCCGAGTTTGAAGTCCCGACAGACAGAAGAATGATTGGAACACAACTACAAGCTGTTCACTCTCCACACATCTCCTTTGCAAGTCCATATAAGTTCAGAAGGCTTAAATAATTTTATATTAGGGAAAAAAGTAAACAAAGAACTGCAAGTTAACTAAACTCATAATAAAACCAGGACACAGCTATATTGCACCTGCACTTCTTCAGGAATCCACATTGGTCATTAACTTCACCAGTGTTCAAACACATGTGATGGCTCAGACATTGCCCAAGTTATTTTCAGAGCTGGTGCAGCCTAAAGAGCATTTTAAATCCTTCTTTCATATCACATTTCTTAACTCAAAGACCCAGGTAAAAAGAAAGCCATCTGTGTCTTTTTTTGCATAACCTCATTTGCATGTCATTAATACAATTAATATTATATAGGCATTTATACTACAGTATTTCTGTTTGCTCTAGCTAGCAACACTCCAAGTTGTAAACTAAGAATTTAAAACATAAGTGAATGAGGTCACTTCAGAAGCCAACTAAATCAGTAAAGACCCCATGTTTATTGTGAAATGACAGATCACTTGAATGATAACACGATTATATCAGCAGCCAGTTATTTTTTTTTTCTGAATACAAGAATTATGTTATTCAAGTGAACATTTTAACACCAATGAAAAAAGAAACCATTGAGACTGAAACAGGTTCTTTTTAATCATGCTTCTTCTTTTGGTAATACCGCACATTAAAAGGCAATTAAGCAGCTGTAATGTTGTTGTTTTTTGTTTTGTTTTGCTGTTCTTTTGCAATTACACACTTAACTTCAGATGGTTCATTGGATTTGCTTCTGAAGCAATCTCTGAAATTCTGTTTGTAACATTTACTTAAAACTAGGGAAATGTAATAGTTTCACTATTTTTTGGTGACATCTAGAAGGAATCTTTATTTTCTGCACTCACACAAGGAGATTGACATTAACTTCTGATTAGTTCAGAGCATCAGGGATTTGCCCATAATTGTTAAGTGTACTGCTTCAGACACTAGAAAGCAACTCCCCATAAACCTGTGCTAAGCCTTTCTCCATAATAACTCTGTTCATTTAGCAATAAATACAAGGCAAATTTATTGCCTGGGCCGTATATACGCCCTGGTGTGTAGGAGCGTGGCTCGTGGATAATGGCCACGGAATGTTGGAAGAAATGCACGAGGGAAGATCCACTGAACAACTCGTTTAGACTAACACAATAGAGCTTGAGCTTAGATTAACATAATAAAGCCTGAACTAATATAGTAGGTTAAAGACAATATAATTGGCCTCAAGGGCACCCTGACCTTGAAGGCGCAAATGAGGAACTAGGAACTAACATCCGTGTAGGGCAGAACATATTATAATTAGGAATGAGATAATAGGTAGAGTAGAATGATTGGTGTATGTGTAATGCAATAAGAAGCTAAGAAAAGTGCAAGTCATGATGAGTTTGTAAGCTGATGCTATATAAGCGAATGTATCTGCGCAATAAAGCAAGCTTCCTGGTGTAACTCATATTGGGTCGTTACTGGATCCTCCAAATCCCGTCTCTGCATATACCTGCAGTACATAGTAAGAGTGCAGTGTGATATATGCCCTGCAGTCCCCGTCTTCTCAGTGTCCTTATCAGGTCTCCTAGAGTGCACAAGGGCGCCCACCCCACTCAAGAATCCCAAGGATGGAGCAGGAGGAAGCCTGGCCCCCTCTAGGAACACAGCTGGGGGGCAGCTCTGAGTGACTGCACACGCTATAGGGCAGAAGCTCAACCGTAATTCATTCAATTTGTTGCATGATTCAGACATTTATTTGGTACCTGCAGACTTTCATCTGCAGTAAACGGGCAGTCACATCCTTCTACTATTAAACAGGCTACTCACAGGTTAGCTTTCATTGCATTTGTAGTCTGTACTAGAACTATTGCCTATGAATAACTGGTGAACTTAATTCCTTTCTGTTTTCCACCTCTGTATTCTTTATCTTATGGTTACACCAAAAGCCTATTTCAGAGAGACCACTTCATTCCATTTGAGCACAATGGTTTTAGTGCATTAAGTAACACACACAGCCCATGTCAACCCAGCAAACAGCCTCTGCTGCACAACTGCTTACTCTCAAGAACAGATAAAAACATCTCACTGGAGCAGAACTGAGACTTGCAGCTGATGCAGCTGTCAGTGATTCCATTATGAGAGTTTAAATCAACCTCAAACCTTTTTCCACTATCAGGTATTTATAGAAATTTACATTTTTCCTAGTCACTTTCACAGACCAAATACTCCTTTTGTATTTCGTACAACTATACTCACTGTGGGGAGGTTTTCAGGATTTTGGTGATCATCCATAATTTTCAACACAAAAATATTAGTCAGATATGAGTAAGAGGAAGACAGGTAACATTTTGCCATCATAACAACTTGCCCAGGGAAATGCACCCAGACAACTCACAGAATTATCAGCAACTGCACAGAACTGGAGTCATGGCAGAGCATGGACAAGGTCACAGCTACGCAGAAACCATTAACATTCAATGTGGAAGGGTGACAAAACTGTGTGCATGAAGTGGTGTATTAGCCAGTGACAAATGTATTGCCAGAGACGTGATAATTTTGCAAGCCATTGTGCTACAAGTGGCTTTTTAAAAATGACTATTCTACCAAGTGAAATTGCCAAAAGGTTCTAGTTTAAGAAATAAAGTCAGTCACATTTTAGACCATGTCCAGATTGCTGTAAAGTGAATAACCTGCCAAGGAAGAACAAACAGTAGGAACCTGCTGTCAGTTGAAACACCACCTGTACTGCCCCAATAAACCACTAAGAAGAACGAACATCTCTGCTTGCTGTTTAACCTGACAAATTAATGGAGAAGGTCCATGGTGGACATGCCAATACTGTACACATCAGACAGATTGCTTTATCAGTAATGCTACATCCCTCTCATATCAGCTCCTTCCAGTTGTGGAAGGAGTAGAGCCGGGTGAGTTCTTTTACTGTGATCCAGGCTACTGCCTGCCCTACCATCATAGCCAGGAAGAGATCAACTGGGCAGATGAAATAAGGTCTGCAACCTTCAGAGACAGCAGAGTTATTGGAGGGGCTCACAAACCAGGGCACGGCGTCACTGCAGGAGTCAGGAGTAAGAGCTGCACAGTCCCAGCCCCAAACTCCTGAGCCGGAATCAGTTGGGGCTAATACAAAGTATCATTTGGAGTCTATTAAAGAACCTTTTATAATCACATTTACCACTGATGTACATTATTAGCCTTCATAGTTAGCCCAACTACTTAAAAACGGCATGCATTAAGGAATTATATTTTTGGCAAAACAAGATTAAATCTGGTGCCAGAAAAGAAGGAGAAAGAACAATTTCCCTTTTATGAACAGTAGACAACATTTAGAGGCAATCAATTTAACTCTACTGAGCCGTCACAATCTTGCTTGAGTAACTGGTTGGGACAGAAAGTGTCCTTCTGCACATCATGCTGAGAAGTTCAAATCAGCCTTCTGATGAATAAACTGATCCCTTCATGTATCAGATTTTTTATTGATGTTCTTTCCACAAAGTCATCTTCCTGACTCTCCCATGAGTACTTTTACCCCAAAAAGCTATTTGTTGTCCTACCACTGTTTACTCTAATGACCCTGATTTTGTTCAAAGTATTTAAAAATGTCATAATAACACATAAAGAAGTCTCAGGGTAACTGAGAGTTGAATGCTTGGAAAAGAAAGATGTGTGCAGCTGGAGTGCTAAAGAGAGAAATTTGAAAGGAGGGAGAGTTGATGACCAGTGTCTCTATAGTTACTTACATAGCCTAAGGCCAAGATACTCCGTCCTGCCATCCTTCAGACTCCAACATAGAGGTTTTTTTATTCATTTATTTTAACCATTCAAGTCAATCAGGACTATTTGGATTTATAAATGCTTTGAAGTAGCAATGCTGTGTTAAACTGTGTCCAGGCACAGAAGAATTAAGACTGACATCTGAGGTAGAGTCAGGAGGATAATTTTTCTAAATGCAAGTCAATTACAGTAACTACAAGAAGAAATAAGTTTTCAGTCAGCTTGATTTCCTTTTCCTGAATGTTAGAACTACCTATATATAAACGCATCCAGCAAAGTGGGTACTGTATCCTTGAGC
>NW_010171126.1:0-264 GCF_000695765.1 Mesitornis unicolor | reverse complement strand
GGCCTGCCGGATCTCTCTCTTCTCCCCTCTACTACTGCGGGATACGGCGATACTTCTCCAGAGGCTTCCCTTGTGTCTCAGTGCACTGCTCTGTCTTCCAGCAAAACAAAGTCATCATGACCAGAAGTCGTCCCAAATGGTTCAGTATGCCCCTTCAAAAAAACCAATCAACCACCCAGAGAAGTGCAGGGTCCGGCCAAACTAAAGTCATGATCAAGCACATCAGGCTCTGTCCCTGTTTGTCTGTAGGGTACTCAGCACTTC
>NW_010171125.1:0-9910 GCF_000695765.1 Mesitornis unicolor | reverse complement strand
CGGGGCGGGGAGGTCCGGTCCGGCGAGGGCAGCCCGTTCCCCGGCATGCAGCGAGTCCGTCCCGGGGGACTTCGCTTCCCCCGCGGAGAAGCCGGTCCCTGCGGGCGGCTTCCATGGCAGCCTTCTCTCCTCGCAGGAGAGGAGCGTGCGGCTCCGGCGATGGTACGAGCTGATGATGGAGAACAAGGAGGAGCTGGCCAGGATCATTACGGCCGAGAACGTGAGTAGGGCCGGGGGAGCGGCACCCCCTGCCAGCCTGGGCTCTGGCCTGTGCGAGCACTCAGCCTTTTCAGAAGCGTAGCAGCGGGCTGCTAACGTTGAAGTAAAATAACACTGACAGCC
Source organism: Mesitornis unicolor (assembly GCF_000695765.1). Lineage (NCBI taxonomy): Eukaryota > Metazoa > Chordata > Aves > Mesitornithiformes > Mesitornithidae > Mesitornis > Mesitornis unicolor. The sequence goes on along the minus strand of NW_010171125.1, from coordinate 9,568 downwards.
GTCAAAATAGCCTGTCTGCATTTCACCAGTTAGCCACCATACCTTTTTTTGTGACTTTAAAAAGTTGGTCCTAATGTATGCATTGTGCATTCACATTGCTCCGTTAGGTCAGTGGATAATGTTTCAGATATTTCTATTGCTGACATACATACAATGTGTTATTTTGATGACAGTAGTACCTAACAGTCCAGCTGAAATCAGACCCACATGGTGTGCAAAAGCGAACATCACCCTAAACCGTGGTCTTCATGGGAGAAATGTTTGTCAGTTTCATTGACTCGGAAAAAATTGCAGTACTCCTAAAGCAAGTTGGATTCACTCAGTGTGCTTTGTTTTGCACCACAGAGCAGTCTGGGAGCTCACAGACTGGTACCCTTTTGGATAAAACCATGCTGCAAGATACTTCAGCAGCTCCTTTGTGGTGTCTGAGCTGCTAATGGTCATTCAGTCGACGAGATCAGACCTGGACGTGCTCAGAAGTAATACTCCCCAAAACAAATGTCCATGGCATAAACCTGTAACTGTTTTGCTGTGATATGCATCTTCAGAATGGTAATAGCAGGTGGCTGCAGAGTTTGTAAATGAACACATGCTACATTTGCTATTCCAGCTCCTTGTTTTGGGCAGGTTTGAATCCAGGCACAACATAGAAAATGTTGACTGCTGAAGCTGCACAGCTATAACCATTTCTGGAGACTGTGGTGTACGTGATAGGGGATTATAAAGTACTCTGAAAAGAACAGAAACTCTGAAATGACTTGAATTTGTTTTTATCGCTTCAGTCTGCTGCTTACAGTGTATCTTCAATCTGATTTAATCAAAGGGGAAGCCTCTGAAAGAAGCACAGGGTGAAATCCTGTATTCTGCCTCGTTTCTGGAGTGGTTTGCGGAGGAAGCTCGCCGGGTTTATGGTGATATCATTCCAGCGTCTGCGAAAGACAGAAGGACCCTGGTGCTGAACCAGCCAGTAGGAGTGGCAGCCATCATAACCCCAGTAAGCATAGCCGAATTTTTCAAATTGTATGAAAATTTTCAGCTCAGCCCACAGCATGGGGCTTTATGGCTCCTCCTGCCCACGATACACCTCTGTGAAGTTTCATTTTGACCTTGTACTTGCTGCTTCTGCGATTGGCAGGGCTTCTTTGTCATGTTCGCTTAGGACAAAGCACATCATGCAGGTCTGTTTAGGTTATCACGTAATTACAGAAAATGTAATTTTTGTGAAAAACAGGAGGCAAAGTTTTCACAAGTGTGACTGTCCTTTTCTCTCTTGTCCTAGTGGAATTTCCCCAGCGCTATGATTACCCGGAAGGTTGGTGCAGCTCTAGCAGCTGGCTGTACGGTGGTAGTGAAGCCTGCAGAGGACACACCTTTATCAGCATTAGCCCTTGGGGAGGTGAGCCTTTATGCTAAACTTTACATTAGCAGTGGACTGAAGCTGAAATGTGCTTCGAAGATAACTTTGACCAACTTGTAAGTTGCAAGGACAAGTTGGCTGAATTGATACAGAGTTTTAGTTTAGTGAGAATCTTTGCAAGTTACCCCGAATATGGTCTAAAGCCTCAAAGAGGACCTGACCATCTAACTACACAAAATGTCTTTACATCTCTCTGTTGGTTACTTTGAATGACAGCCAGCTTAAGCTGGAGCAAAGCTGCTCTCTTGACACCGTGGCATCTGTGATTAGTTGTGCTGCGCAGTTTCAGCTTCCATTGACTTAGACTGGTTTCTTAAAAGCAGTAGCAAACATTGACTATTCGTCGTACAGAATGCACTGAAAATGCAAATTCTGTGTTTCTTTTGTTGCAGCTTGCAAACCAGGCGGGAATTCCAGCAGGAGTGTACAATGTTGTTCCTTGTTCCAGACAGCAGGCACCAGCTGTAGGGGAAGTTCTGTGCACTGATCCATTGGTAGCCAAAATATCTTTTACTGGCTCCACGGCAACAGGAAAGGTACCTAAGTGCACAAAATATCCTTGAAGATTATTACTGTGTTTATACTGGAAAGGTAGGGGTAAAGTGTGTGCCTTTATACAGAGATGCCTTCTTTTCTGGCTACTGTACATGGATTATCCAAATAATTGTGTACTTCTTAAGATAGTGCCCGTTTACTTTAGTATCAGTACTTTACTGAAGGATGCCTGTGTGCAACTTCCGGATAATTGCCCTTTATTACATTATAATGTGAACAGTTCTGTACAAGATGCCCTTGTTTTCTGTCATAGGGTGACAACGTACTAATAACAATGACATAGAGTTTCAGCGGTACTATTCAGGAATGGCTGAAATGCAGTTGAGAGAAAGTATAGAGAAGTGAGGCCCTAGAATCTAGAAGATGGTAGAATTCTATGAGATAGCCATATGCAGAATGAAGAAAGAGTCTGATGGCAAGGCAAATCTTAATCCCAAATTCTGTCAGATCTTGGAAAAATTTTTAAAGGCTAGTCAAGATTTCTTTATTTCCAAAAAAGAAAAAGCAAACAGGAATGACAGTGTCAGTGTATAAAAGCCTGAGCTGAAATAAAGTCAATGAAAATCCCTCTTTTCGTTGTTTCTTGGACAGAATTTAATCTCTGAAGATTTTAATGAGGGAAATTATTCCTTGTTTGTGTCATAGAAGAAAGCAGATGGTCTAGCATTGTATAGAAGATGCAGATTAATTCCCTGTCAGAGAGAGTTTTTCGCCATCTTCCATCTGTGGTCCCATCATTCACATCTGGTAGAGGTACAGATTCCTGTCTCTCCTCTGTTGCCTACAGATACTGCTGAAACATGCAGCTGGCACTGTGAAGCGGGTTTCCATGGAGCTTGGAGGACATGCTCCTTTTATTGTGTTTGACAGTGCCAATGTGGACCGTGCTGTTGCAGGAGCGCTCGCTTCTAAGTACAGAAACTCCGGACAGGTAAGAGTAACCTTTTTGTCCTTGTTTCTGGACAGTGAAGAGCTGTACATATAAGCTGTAAATAAGCTCTTCTATGTAAAAGGAAAGCGTAGACCACTTTGTTGTGAAGAGAAAGATGTTGGAGTCACACATGGCTCTGGGCACTCAAGCCAGTTACCAGCAAGTCTGAGTAATCACACTGTAAAATGGGATGTACTTTCACAACATGTGTGGCAGTCAATAATATCATGGAGAAGGAAGATGTCCACTAGGGGCCCTCGCAAGAGCGTAAGAAGTGATAAGGCATTTTGTCATATGCTTTGTTAGCATTAAATTCATTGGAGAACTAGAGCTGTGAAAAGTCACCATCCTGCCTCAGTTCTCAGCTTTGTATCTTGTAACATGTGCTTTGCCATTTCTTAAAATAATGGCTTCAGGTCTTATGATAAATGTTTCTATCTGTAAGATTGTGTTCAAGTCAAGTGTTTTTTTGTGTTCTGAAAGCAACCAGCACGAGTTAAGGGGATTGAAATTCATTAACAAACACATGGCTAGATTTTTCCACAGTGAGTAGCTTAAAAAGAGTGAGAGACAGGCTTCAAGTGTACATTGCTTCAAATGTATTTTACTTAGAGTAAATATCTTTTTTAAAAGCATTGCTTTCCATAACAGTTAGCTAAGCAGGGCTGTGTGGAGACTGAGCCTTATGAGTATTACCTCTACATGTGAACATGAAGTTGATGAACTCCAGCTTTGGAGAAGCAGCAAGCTTTCAGTGGGATTGGGAGGTCATTTGGTTGGGAAAACGTTGCTTGAATAACACAAGAAGAAAACACAAGAGTAGTCTTGGGAAGAACGAAAGAAAGGAGACAAAATAGCCTGGAATGTGGACGAGGACCACTGAGTGATCAGACACAGATTGGACAAGATGCAACATAAAAAGTACCTCTGCTGCAGCACAGAAGGATAAAGGAGCTGTTACTTCTGAGAGACTGTAGCCATCAAAATAGGATGCACTCAGAGCAAAGGGGTAGCACAAATAAGTAGGCCACTGAAAGCACTTGCAAACAAATTCCATGAAGAAAGCAAACTCAGGCTCAGTTCATGAAGGAGTTACAGAAAAAGACCCCATACCACCAAATGTGATTTGCAGTTCTGCTGCTCAGTCCAGCGTTCTGTAACGAGAAGGTGTTTCATGCAGCTTCTGGGCCTTGCCTGATCCATATATCAGAGTCCACAGACCTCACAAAACCTTTTCCCAGCGTAACAACTTCAATCTAGCGGTATGGCACATTTCACACACATAGTGACAGGTTGTTGAAGTTGTATTTCTAAAGTGAGAGGGGTGATGAAAGAAGTGGCAAAGCTAGGTAGCAGCTTAGAATGATGGAGAAGAGGCAGAAGACAGATCACTGCAGTAACCTGACACCGTGGCAGGAGGTCCAGAATAAATTCATGGATAGATTAAATGCAATATAAACCATTTGTTTTTAATGTTTTGTTTTCAGACCTGTGTTTGCACAAACCGTTTCCTGGTGCAAAGAGGAATCCATGACAAATTTGTGGAAAAGTTTGCTAAAGCTATTGAGAGAGAGCTACATGTCGGAAGTGGATTTGATGCAAAAACGACCCAAGGGCCACTAATTAATGAAAAAGCAGTGGAGAAGGTATAAATAAAATATTTAATTTTTGGCATCAGTATTCTAGGTCGAGACTGCTCCTTTAGTTTTCTCATTACTTTCTTGTCTTTGGATGAATTGTAGATGTAGAGGGTAGAAAATATTCTTGCCAGTAGCATCTTGAATGTTGCCTGTTTCTCTTTAAATCACTTCTGTTCTCATAGTGCTTTATCACGGATATCAGGCGTACTTCTTAGTCTTGCATAGTCTTTTTCTCATGTTAGATGTAATCCTTTCATTTCACTGGAAAAGCGGAATCTTTAATATCCATGAGACTGGGGCCATATTCATAACTTATCCCTCTGAAATTATGTCAGACTGAGAGTCATCAAATTTTAGGAGAAATTTTAACTGATGTTGCAAATAGTCTTCTGCAAAGTATAAACCTCTCTTCAAAATCTTCTGTTTAATACTGGAGAGTATTATTTCTTCAGTGGAATATATGCTGCTGTTGTTCATTCCTAAATGCTAACTTTGAGATTTTTATTTTGCATGCCTCAGGTAGAGAGACACATTAATGATGCAGTTTCTCAAGGAGCATGTATTGTGACTGGAGGGAAACGACACAGCCTGGGGAAGAATTTCTTTGAGCCAACATTACTTAGTAACGTTACAACAAAGATGCTTTGCACCCAGGAGGAGACATTTGGACCTTTAGCACCAGTTATCAAGTAAGATTATTAAATTTCCAGATTAAAAATGGCTATTAAAAAAAAATTCTTTTGAACAAGTCAGATTTGCCGAAAGTTATTGTCATACCATCACATTAGTCTGTAATGAGACTAGGGTACACATGTGAAAACTTAATTTGGATATGTGGTTAATTTCTTTCTCTTGAAACAATTTCAGCATCTCTGCAACTTCTTGACAATTATTTTCTTTTAAATTGCATCAGCAGTTAAGCAAGGGTAGATAGCAGCAAAACCCTCATCAACTTCACGATTTGAGGTATGAAGTAGGAGGCAGGACTTTGCAGTTTGTCGTGTCATTTTCAAGTCCTAATTTTTTTGACCAAGCATGACTTAGAGGTCTTTCCTCTTTAAAACCTTCCCTGCCTCCATCCAGAGCAATTGGATGCGATAGAAGAACACAGATTTCTCTCTCATAGCTGAGAGCGTTCGCTTAGTTGGGAAAATTGGTGGACTAACCCATGTGAAGTAAGTGTTTTAGCTACTGATACCTAGGGAGGATAAAGGCAATCTTAAGTACTTAATTGCAGTTTACATTAGGAGAAGTGGTAGAAATTCCTCCATTGCTTCAAAGTGAAAATTAATTTAGATGTTGAAAATACACTTTTTAAGAAAAAAACTGCATCTTGATTTTTTAATTTCTGATACAGCTGCTGCTTGTCAGTAAGTCAGCAAGACGGTAGATGAACTGCAGGCCTCACTTGTATTTTTTCTCTTTATATTGCCAGATTTGACACCGAAGAAGAAGCTGTTGCTATAGCAAATGCAGCTAACGTGGGTTTAGCAGGTATGCCTCTCTGTCAGATAAATGCATTTCTGTGGTTTTATAAGCTTCAGTGTTACGGGGTGACAATTTTTTAACATAATGGCAACCATAGCGCCAGTAAGTTTCTTCTTCAGAATCTTCCTGATTTTAATTTTAATTTTCATTCCTGTATCTCTGTGTCTGCATGGCAGGATATTTCTACTCCCAAGATCCAGCTCAGATTTGGAGAGTTGCGGAACAACTGGAAGTTGGAATGGTTGGTGTAAATGAAGGCATAATCTCCTCAGCGGAGTGTCCTTTTGGTGGGATAAAAGAGTCTGGCTTAGGGCGAGAAGGTTCAAAATATGGCGTTGATGAATACTTAGAAATAAAATATGTCTGCTTTGGAGGCTTATAAAAATCTTCAAAAAGCACAATCCCAGCAGCCTGGAAAAGAGTGCTGTAGTTTTAATAAGCTTCTTGAACCAGAAATACATATGAGTGCAACTTCTACCTTCTTTAAAACTAAGCAACCTTGTTCTCTGTGACTTACAGTATTCTGTGCTGCCATATGTTTCTACATGTTCTTTATTTGTATATTCAGTTTTTCAGCAATGTGATCACCATGTCCATCATTTTTAGTACAGATTAAGGAAGAATGCACATTTATTTTTCTTAGATCAACCCTGTGTAACTGGGGGGACTTGGAAACTTGTGCATAATGAAAGTAGATTATAACCTACAGCAAGGGGAAACTAGATGACATTTTCTACTGCCTCTAATGTTTCAGTGTGGATTGTGGGAGGCTCTGGGGATGGCAATCTCCCTTTAGAGTTTTGTGTAAATGCTCACATTTTATAATGTGGTTCTGTGACCTTCTTTTAGAAGCAGGTGTGTCTTCTTTTTTTAATTGTGGGAGAACCTAATGCTTAGGAAAGGTGAGGAATTGCTTTTAGCTGCAGCTGGGCATCCGTGCAGGTCAACAGACAGCTTTTTCAGTGCGTGTTAATACTGGCTGCAGAGCTGCCATCTCTTCAGCTTTGGGCTTCTGAGCAGAGAGCTGTAATTTGTACCTAACAGCTTGCATGCCTGGGATCAAATACGGCCCTTGTTTGATGTTTGCGAGCCGCAGGTGTCCTGAAAGCAGGACAGTGCAGAGCAAGGAGTTGCTGGCTACTGAGTTGCAGAAGGGAGGTGGGATGCTTTCTTGCAGAAATAACTTTCAAAATTGTAAGGGGAGACTGTAAGGGCTGTGTGAAGGAAGCACAAGTGGTGACATGACCATACAGATCAATTCCTTTCCATGAAAAGAATGTCACTCTCCTTGGGTAGAGGTACAGTCACTGATGTAAATGTTGCTCGGTGTCTAAAGGAATGCTACTCACCACCTCCAAAGAGCATGACCAGATGGTTCCAGTCCTATGGCCTTTGTGTCTTGAACTGGATTTGTGGATACACAGGTGAATGTCCATTAGAAAGAAAGGCTTAAAAACCTTTCAACTTGGCTAACTTGTGACCTAATAAAGATTTAAATAGAAGGGATTAGAGGTGAGACTGCTATACATCACCTCACTATTCTAACTGTCATCTTTAAAAGATACTGTAAAGCTTCCTTAACACGAAATAAACAGTACTGTTTAAAAATTATTTTAATGGCAGCCAAAAGCAGCACTTAAAAAAATGTGCCAGGTAGTTGGGCAAATAAATCAGCACTGCAGATGCTAAGGGGAATAAATTTTATTTCCTGTTGGTTAACTTTTTTTGGTGGGGCTTTACCCATTAATTATTTGAAATTACTAAAAGAAAGTAATAGAGCTCTTCTTCCTGTACACTAATGAATGTACCCTATGAAATGGGATATTTTAAGGTATTTTATCCAATCAGGCAAAGAGGTACAAGGTAGCAGAAGACTTGGGGGGAGGGGGAAAGCAAGCTGGAACTGAGTTTCACAGAGCTTTTTTAAAGCGCACATAAGGTAGCATTGACTGCTACCTGTTATTTCTAGTATTTTAAATGGTTTTATTTGTGTAACACTTGAGACCAGGTGAGTCTGGAGCACATTATTTGTCAGTAGAGTGTGTGCATCATGCCAACCGAAGGGACATTTACTGCCCTTCTAGTAATTTCCAATGCACCAAAAATGCACGTTTAAGGTAGTGAGGACTGAATACTGTCATCAGTTGCACCATATATGCTTGTCAAGAACACAGAAAGGATGGCCTATTTCTACATTAGTTGCAAGAAACCTTCTTACAGTCAGCTTGAACTACTGAGTGCACAGGCTGCCTGGATTTTGGGAAGACAGTGTAGTGGAAGAGAATCTGTTTGTTTGCCAGCCTTGGCTGCCACTAAGTGTTTATTTCTTATTGGAAAGAGTAACTAGGTAGAAAAAGGCCATAACTTGGTGCCTAGGTACAAAATACAGCAACGTGGGCACACTTACAGGTGTTGTACACAGGTAGAATATCATCTGATACTGACATTGCACAGACTTAAAGTATGTCGGCCTGTGAACTGCAGGACAAGGCCAAAATTAAAGTTATCATGTACTGCTGTATGACAGTGCAGTCTTGGATGCGGGTGTACTTCTTGGGACAGTGCAGTTGGAAGATAAATTCTTTAACCTGCTGCTCTGCTTGTTACAAAGTTACTGATGTGATGCATTGGTGCACTTAAAACCTTGATGTCTTTTCTGAGAATAGCACTGTTAAAATTAATGTTTACTTTTTAATAATACTTTTGACTATGCCTGATAACAAGCACAAACCATAATTAAAGAGAAGGTATGTAATAAAGTTTTAAAATACCTTTGTTAGATTGGATTGTGGTTGGATTCCAGCATAGTATCCTTGTATCAGTAAGGTCTACATCAGTTAAGCACAGAATAATCTTAAAGTTGTTCTCATAGCAAAAGCTGTGATTCTTCAACAAAAGATATACTTGAATTCTCACACCTCAGTTATGTTGATTATATTTGTGATAGTTTAGCAATTTCCGGATATTAAAACTGTGATGGAAAAAATGTTTTCAGTTAATAAATAACTTCTGTGAAAGGACTGGATTTTATGGTTTATTACCTTACTCGATGTTGAACTGACAGATCGACAGCAGCCACATTAAGTTCAGTCAGAATTTTCTGTTCTGCCAGCTTTAGCACTGGGAAAAAGCATTTCTTTGCATCCACATATTCATGAGGTGTAAGATTTTGGTTACCCCACTTACAGTCCCTTGGATCTAAGCCAAATAGATACTACTATGACATACTAATATGCTGTCAATCATTTTGATGCAAGTCTTTTATGCTGAATCAAATATTTTACCACAAGATACAGGCTTTGTGGATTGGAGTGCCTTTCCCTGCTTTCACAATATGATTCTCTAACTGATTTATTAAGATTTAAAATAGATTTTTTGAAAGCTTTTTTATTTACATTTAGTGAAAACAACTTTGAAGCCACAGAAACTGTGCTCCAATTTCTGACCCAACTTAGTCATGGCTGATTTCCATTTCATTTTATTATGTTACCCTTTAAACAGCTGTTTGACCCCTCCTGCCTGTCTTCTCTGTGTAAT
>NW_010171124.1:3499-12260 GCF_000695765.1 Mesitornis unicolor | reverse complement strand
CCTCATTGTTCTCTCCGGTCCCATTGGCTCCTTCCTTGTCATTGTCCCCCTGTTTTGTGCCCCCACCCCAACAGGGGCTCCCAGCCGTGTGGGGACCCTTTGCATCCCCAGCAGGGATCCCCAGGGGTGGGTGCAAGGGGCCTGTCCCAGGCGCCACGGGGGTGATCCCAGCCCTGTACCTCCAGCAATACTCAGGAAGCTTAAGGTTTTGGGGTGAGGGGACAGGGACACACAGAGGCCTGTCCTGAGCCTGGGAGCCTGAGAGACTGAGGAGGCAGGGACACCCGGGAGTCTGTCCTTAGTCCCTGTCCCCAGGAGACTGGGCTGGAGAAGCATCTCACATGAATGAAACCCCGTGCCTATGCCAGAAAACAGGGTGGGCACACGGTCCAGTCCAGCCACAGCATCTCCACATCCTTCACCTGCACAGCTTCTGGTCTGTGTTAGGTGTTTTAAGCCCTTACGCTGCATGGAGGTGGCTTATACAGCACTATTTCTGTTTGATTAAATGCTTTTATCTTTAAGAAATGCAAAATCTTTCCTGCATACAGTTTTCATCATGGATAAGAAAGAATTGTGATTTACTGGTCTTTGTGCTGGGTGGTGTGTAGGATTTATCCCTGCAGCTCTCCATTCCCATGGTGGTTTGTCTCTTCTCAGATTTTTGACCCACCAGAGGAACTGGAGAGAAAGGTGCAGGAGCTGGCAGACTTGATCAGGAGTTCTTCCAATGTGGTGTTTCACACAGGGGCTGGAATCAGCACCGCCTCAGGGATTCCTGACTTCAGGTAAGGGCAGTGGGTGGCAGGCAAGGAGTTGGGAGAGTCACATCTCCTCCGAGTCCATCTTACATCTTGAAAGCTCTGGACTGTGCTTCCTGCTGCCCCTCCATCCCTCCTGTCTGGTTCTGCATTCAGCTGAAGGTGCCCTCTCCGTCTTGCATGCCCATTTAATGTTAAGCTGTATCCACGGAAGCCCTACGTGCGCTCTGCTTGCATCAGTGACATAAAACGCTGGTGATCCACGACCTTCATTTAGCAGTCTCGCTCATCCTCCATTGGTAGGGCTTATGGTGCATTTAAAACTGTTTCCTCAGAGCCTGAGCTCTTGATTCTCACTCTTTCTGTCCCCATTACCGCAGGGGGCCCAATGGTGTCTGGACTATGGAAGAGAAGGGGCTCTCCCCAAAATTCGACACTACCTTCGAGAATGCCAGACCCTCCAAGACTCACATGGCGCTGCTGGGGCTGCAGAGAGTTGGCATCCTGAAATTCCTGGTCAGCCAGAACGTGGATGGCCTGCATGTGCGTTCAGGATTCCCACGGTACTGCCTTTTCTCCTGCTTTCTCTAGGTCCCTCGTGTTTTTCCGGGCCTCTGCCACGTGGCCGTTCTTGCTGCCCGATTAGCTTGGCCTTGCCTGCGAATGTTTGATGCTGGGCCTTGATTTCCAAGGCTGGCTTGGAAGCTGCCTGCTGATACTGGGAGTGGAAACTGGGATGCACTGGTGTGGGAAGGGGGTACATAAACCAGCTTGAATTTAGAGAAGAGAGGTTATGGTAATAATTCAGAGGGCGATGAAACTAAGTCAGCCTTGGCTGATGCTCTCTAGAAATACACCCAGAAGCCATTTGTTCCTGAGAAAAACAAACAGGTCGTGTTGTTGGGCTGTCACACGTTACCGTGCATCAGCTGAGCAGCTGTAGCTGTTGGTGCCGCTGTGAGCAGCCTGGCTGTGCTGTGTGGCTGCCTGGGGGATCGAAGCCCAAGGGGTGAGACATCAGCTTCAAGCCGGGTCCATGCTCCTAGGAACTGGGCTCAGGGCGCATGGTCCTTTCTGCTGCCTCTGTGCACGTCCAGAGGGGTGAAGGGATGGGAGGGAGGATGAGAGCACCTGAAACTGCTCCTGCTGCGTGCAGAGATGCGTGTCACCTTGTTTTACCAGCGCTGCTGAAGCTGTCTCAGAGCACTGGCTCTTGTGCTATTTTTACAGTTTGCTTAAGTTGAATTTCTTGAGAGAAAATAAAGGCGATGCTGCCCCAGTGATGAAACCACACCTGGGCCCAAGGTCTCCTTAAAAAGTATTTTGCCTCTCAATAAATTCACAAAACTGCAAGGGCAGCAAGACAGAGAGAGAATCCCGCAGTTGGATCTGGTCTGACTCACTGGCTGTGGTCTCCGATTTCCTCAGCCGTGATGAGGGCAGGGATCCTGCACAGCCGCGTTCCCTCTGTTCCCTGACGTGCGGGAGCCGAGGGGACAAGATCTCTGCTCCCTGCGTGGGTGGGGACTGAAGTGCATTTAGCAGCACTGTGGCCGTTTCAAAGATGTCCTCAGAGGAACCCGCCTTTCCCTCAGTGCTTACGGCAACACGCTCTTCTCCCTTCGGGAAAATTCAGCCTCTCATAAAACCCATTTCCAGCACTTAGGACCAGCGAGGCAAACTGCTTGGAGCTGCCTGGAAAGGAAAGGGGAGAGCAGCTGAGCTCAAGTAAGAAAATAAAGTGAGGGAATTTGTGATGAGAATGGGATGAATGGGACCACGGAGAAGATGCATCTCACAGATGTCTTCAGCCACCACTGGCTGAGCAGAGAGCTGCCTTGAAGGGGTATTTCCTACAATTAAAAGCCCTGAGTCCTGGTTCCTGCTCCCAGCAGCACATTTGCCTTTTTAAACTAGACAACCATGGCAGAAAGAATAGGAAATAATGACCAGAACTGGGCTGTGCTCCCTGCAGCCTGGTGCCACCAGCTCCTGCTCTGGTTCTGCACAGCTTTCACTCAGGTGAAGCATGGGCTTCAGTAGGCGCTGCTGAACTGGGGCCAAAATGGGGGAAATCAAGTCAGTCCTGTCTCCATCTGCCCCAGAGGAGGTTCCCAGTCATCGCGGGGCTCGTAGGAAGAGTGTGGGGCCTTGTTTTCCTCCAGCCTTGAGGCTGGTGCTGAGCTTGAGGGGAGTTTTAGTCAAAACAATTGGCAAAGGGCTGGAAACATGCGAAGACAGAGAGAAGCATTGAGTGCTGAGAAAAGCAAAGATCCCGATTACCACTGGGCGCAGAGATTTGGGGCTGGGTCGGAGCGGGGGTAGAATTGGTGCTGTGGATGGAAGCATTGAAAATGAAACAGTCAGGACTTGCTGTCCCTGCTCTCAGACCCAGTTGTGGTGGCCATAGTGTGGTGCTTTCCTGGTGGAGATGAAACTGTGGTGCAGAAAGCCTCTTGCCAGGATCTGAATGTTTCCTCTGGGTCTTCCCCGCCCCATGGGAGGGACAGCTCTGCCTAAACTTTCTTTGATTGCTATTTCTTGTTGAGCACAGTGGTGCTCAGTGTGCTGTAGTTTTGCCAGCGCCTGCGTGCCCTTCATTTGGTGGCCAGGCTCAGCACAGGGAAGTCCCCACGCTTGGTGGCTGGAGCAGTGGTGTTCTCTGCCGGACCAACTCCCTTCCTGCAGCAAGGCCAGGTCGTTTTGTGTCACCCAGTATCCCCAGAGCTTGCCTGGCACTGGTGCCTTGCTCTGCTGCAGCCGTATTTGTCTGTACCTCACGTCTCCACTCGGTGCTGACCCTGCACTGAGGCACTGTCCCTGGGCTGTGGCAGAGGGTCTCTTGTCACCCCACGTCACCCAGCAGAGCTGGAAAGTTGGGAAGCCTTTGAGGTGCAGGACCCCCAGCGAGGAGGGGAGTTTGGGCAGCTTTCCCTGTTGTCCCAGGCCTCTCCACCCTTCCCCAATTCATCTTTGACGTTTCTTCCACAGGGACAAGTTGGCTGAGCTCCACGGGAACATGTTTGTGGAAGAGTGTGTGAAATGTGGCAAGTACGTGAGGCCTGAGCTTGGGGGGGCAACGTCAGTGGGGTGGGGGCTTTGCCGCTGTCCCCAAGAAATGAGGGAGGTCCTGCACATGCTGTGGGGGTGCCCGCCTGGGAGGTCCCAGCGCATCGTGCATGGGGTCACGGACATTTGCCACCTCCCTGTGTGTTTGGTCCTGAATGGCACCGTTGTCTTGCAGGCAGTACGTGCGGGACGCGGTGGTGGGCAGCATGGGGCTGAAGCCTACAGGAAGGTTGTGCAGCGTCACCAAAGCCCGGGGGCTGCGGGCCTGCAGGTACGTCTGCGGGGGCCATGGCTTGGTGCTCCCAAGAGGACATGGGGTGGCGTGGACCCCTTCACCTGAGCGAGTGGCTCTGGTCTGCAGCCTTGGCTTTGCAGGACTGGGCCACCGGTCCCTCCTGTTTGGGTGAAGAAGCGGGGTGTGTAGGAGAGATCTCCAAAGGCCCAGAGAGGAGGCCAGCACCCGTGGCTCTGGGGGAGTTTCCCCCGAATTTGAACTTGTCCTGATGCTGGTGACGCGCTGCTGTGGGGTGGCAGCTCTAGAGAGCCCCTTCACCACTGTGCTGCCCTGGTGCTGTTTACCTTCGATGGGGAGCGTAGGCAGTGTTTCCAGCTCTGCAACTGGAGGTGCCCTGAGGTGATTTGGCATCCAGACACACTCCACGTCCCCCTTGCGCTTCCTCACCCGGGCTCAGCAGGCCCAATGTGGCTGCTTTTCTCCTCCAAGGCAGCTGCAGAGCCAGCACAGCAGCTGTGGAGCAGAGCTCTGCTGGCTCAGGTCTGGGAGTGAAAGGTGCATCCTAGCTCCAAACTGGGACAGCAAAACAGCTGGGGCTTTGGTGGCATTGCAGCATCAGCCACCAAATCCCTCATGTAGGTGAATTCTGTGCCTTCCCTCGCTTCTGGTGAGTCTCCTCGGCTTCCCTGGGCTCTCTGTCCCTTCGCAGTGCTGGGCCAGGAAGGGTGGGAGAGGATCTGGATCACTGTCCCCTTTCCCAGGACAGGGGAAACCATGGTCCCCGTGTTTTTTTCCAGAGGGAAGTTAAGAGACACCATTCTGGACTGGGAAGATTCCCTGCCCGACCGCGACCTGACGCTGGCGGATGAAGCCTGCAGGTACTGATCTTGGGCTCTTCATGCCATGGCAGCTGCTGGTGCCAAATTCTTGGCCATGGCTTTGCTTCCAGGCTGGGAAGTTTGGAGAGTCTGCACTGGAGCGGGGTAGGAGAAGCACCCTGCAAACAGTCACCTTTATTTTTCTCTTCCCTGGATATTTTGTCTCCTCCCTGCAGGAAAGCTGATCTCTCTGTCACTTTGGGGACCTCTCTGCAGATCAAACCCAGTGGCAACCTCCCACTGATCACAAAGAAGAGAGGAGGGAAGCTGGTCATAGTCAACCTACAAGCAACCAAACACGTGAGTGAGAGCGTCCTCGCCGCTCTGCGCCCCAAGCAGTTTGTTCTGTGCTGCTCCTTGCCCCTCGTGTCACATGTTTCAACTCAGTCACAGTTTGGTCCCTGCACATTGTCCCTTCCCAGGCAGCCAGATAGAAAATTGGCAAAGCAAACAGGCTGGGCTTCCCTTGTCGGGGATTTTAAACCTACAACTCCCGATAAACACCTAGAAATGGAAGTTAAAGCTCAAGAGCGGAATAAAAACTCAGCCCAAAGCCTGGTATATCCTCCAGGGAATTATGGTCTCATTAAATAATGGCACAAACATAACCCACGCCACAGGGCAGAGTTTGGTTCATGTTCAGCCCTGGTTTTGGTGCCCTAATTGTCCAAATTCTTTTGAATAATCAGAGCTGGGGGTGTTCTGGGGTGGCATTAGAGCTCTCTTGTCCCTGTCCCCCGTTGTCCTGGGCTCACTGGCCCAGTTCTGCACCCGTGTCCTCATCTCTGGGCTGTGTTGAACCGCGAGGCTGCCTGTCCACACCCTGGTGCAGCCCTGTCAGCCTGCAGCATGGCCGGGAGTGGTGCCAGACGGGGTCAGTTCCTGTCCCAGCAGGGGCAATGTCTATGGGACAGGAGCCCTGGAGCCCATGTGCAGCTGAGCCACCACCCAGGTCCTGTCCCCACACGCTCCCTGGGAGGGGACGTTTGTCCCTGCATGCTGCGTTTGTCCCCTAATGCAGTGCTTGGCCTTGTTTGCCCCAGGACAGACAGGCCGACCTGCGCATCCATGCCTACGTCGATGATGTTATGACGAAGCTGATGAAGCATTTGGGACTGGAGGTCCCGGAGTGGACAGGGCCGGTGGTGGTGGAAAGCGCTGAGCTCCCTAAACCTGAAACGTAGGGCTCATGGGCTGCTGAAAGAGGAGCCCCTCTCCCAGCACAACGGCACGGGTGGGCTGTGCCCTGACCTGGGGACCACGCTGGTGGAGCACCGAGACAGCCTGAAGCAGGAGTGTCCCAGCCCAGACATGGGGCCAACGACGGTGAAGAAGATGAAGGTGGAGCCTCTCCTCACCTGACCCAGACTGTTCCCCGTCTGTTTAGACACTTGTCTGTGCCGCTTTTCCTACCAACTTTTTTTTATACCCTTAAACATTGTCCCTTTTTTTATGTAAGTATTAAATACACTTGAACCGCTTGTGTCAGGGCAGCTGCACCCACTGATCCAGGAAGGGTCCTGCCTGCTTGAAATGCACCCAGCACCCAATTCCTTCTCCGTGAGGGGGCGGCTGTGGGGCCCAGCAGAGCTCAGAGGGACGGGGGGGCAGGCAGACAGTGACATGAGGGGGATGTTGTGGCAGTTGATGCCATCGCAGATGAAGCTGCGATTGGGAGGAGCTGCTGTGGTCCCCTGGCTGTGCTGTGCCCACAGAGCCAGGGCCATGTGTGCTGGTGGCCTGGGGGACATCGCTGGGTGGTGGAAGGGGACACATCCTGGCCTGGCACAGAGTTGGGGGCTGGGAGATGGTGCCCCCCTGCCCTCCCATGTGTCCTGGCTCTGTTGGACCCTGTTGTCTCGTGGCAGCTGGGCTTGAGGTTGCCATGGCCCCAGAGTCCTGTAGCTCAGCCCATATTAAACTAAAGCAGGTGGATTTTTTTTCCAAAATACCTTTTATTTAGAGATTAAAATAAAGCTTAAAAAAAAGAAAAAAACCAAAAACAACAAACCTAAGCAGTTGCAACATCCAACCAGCCCAGGGCGCCTCTGGTCCCCTTGTCTCCATCCTGAGCACCCCTTTTTCCCTTCCACAGCTCCTGCTGCGGCCAGGGGGCTGGAGCTGTCCCTTCTGTCCCAGTAAGGTCAATGGGAACCAGTCTCATCTTCCCAGTTCACAGATACAAGCAAAGCCAAGAGGGTCCAGCATCTGGCTGTGCCTGGAGGCAGATCCTAGAGGTGCCACCCTGAAGGCTTGTCCTGCAGGGGATGAGGTGCTGAATCACCCCATTGCATCCCCCGTGGTCTCTGGGTGCTGCTCACAGCTCCTCAGCCGGCTCCAGTGCCATGGGCCTGCCATGGCTGGTCTGGGTCCAAGCTAGGCTGTGGTGTGGGGTGGTGCTGTCCTTTGACACGGTGTCAGCTCCATCCCCATCCCCACGGCTCAGCTCCTCTGAGGCGAGCGGCTGCGTGTCGTTATGGGGGGAGACTTTGTCTGGGCGTGGGGTGAACGTGCGACCACCGAAGGCTTCATGCAGGGTCTCAGGAGCTTTGCCCAGGTGTTCCGGCCACAGCGGCTCTGGGTGCTTCTCATCCCTGGCTTGGGGCTGTGTGTAAACCACACGGGAGGCAGCTGCGTTGTGCAGGGACCTGGAGAAAACTGAGCACAAAGGAGGGTCAGGGCCCACTCCGGTGCACCGAGCTTTCAGCACAGCCCTGGCACGACCCTTACCTCGCACGGGTCCAAAGTCACCGCCTGCTTCGGCCTTGCTGGGAGCAAAGGGACTGACGGAGGGGAAGACGATGAGTGCGAAGGAGAGCAGCAGGACCTGGGGGCAGAGGGGGACACTGAGTTCTGGGAGAGGGGTGGTGGCAGAACCAGGACTGTGTCCCTCTGTCCATCGCAGTGCATATGACCCTGCCATCGCGCGTCCATCCATCTGTCCATCCATCCCTCCTCACGCATCTTTTGTCCCTTCTCCCATCCATCCAACCTTGGAGCATCTCTTGTGCTTTAGCCCACGTCCATCCCTCTGCCCAGCCCATCTCTGTGGGTCTGCGCCCCCCTCCCTCCCTCTCTCCAGGCAAGGAGGCCGTGCTGGGTCTGGGGGCTCCACACACCGCTATGCAGGTTCCTGTCTGTGCTGCTTTGTTGCTTGACTGCACCAGGAGGGCCTGGAGCTTCTTCAGCTGCTCCAGAAGGGATCTGGGGACAGGGAGAGCCCATTGGCACCTCCAAACTCCTCCTGCACCCCAAAAGGTCTGGCCTGGGGTGGGGGAGTTCCCAGGCCCATCCTACTCCCCCATTGTTTCCGTCCTGCCCCAGGAACACCTACGAGTTCTGCTTCTCCAAGTGTAGGACTTTCCTCTGCAGCTCCTGGTTCTGGGCCGTGCATGCCGACATCCTGGGGGACAGGGAGAGGGGCACAAGGTCGGTGAGGGACAGATGAGGGGGGCTGGCAAGGACCAGCATGGCCACGACCAGCTAGCCAGGTGCCCCCAGGGTGTCGGCCCCAGGGATTGCTGCGCAGGGCTCAGGGCCGTACCGGCTCTCCAGCCCGTCAATGTACTCTTTCTTCTTCTTGCGGCTCTCCTGAGCTGACTGCTTGTTCCTGATCTTCCGCCGGATTTTCTTCAGCACCCGCTCCTCGTACTGGGGGAGATGGGGGGGGGGGTCAGGGCTGCTGGGGCTGGGACCCCCTCAGTCTGTGTCCTTCCTGGGAGACTGGGACCCACCTTGGTGAGGGGCAGCTGGGTGGGCAGGGACACCCCCTCCTTCGCCAGCAGCTTCTTCTCATCCTCCGTAAGCCCCAGCTCCCG
>NW_010171124.1:0-3433 GCF_000695765.1 Mesitornis unicolor | reverse complement strand
CTGGGTGACGGCATCACCCCATGCCTGAGCCCAGGGACCACCATGGAGACCACAGGGCAGGGATGGGATCATGGTGTGGGAAGCATGGGGACAGGAATGGGGAGGGGATCATGGTCTGGGAAGGGGCAGGGATGGGGAAGGAACAATTGTCCAGGGAAGGGGACAAGGATAGGGACAGGGAGGAATGGGCAAAGGGACAAGGATGGGTCTGGAATGGAGCCTCAAGATGAGGATGGGATTGTGGTCCAGGAAAGGAAAAGACTGGGGACAAGGAGGTATGGGGACATAGGGACAGGGACTCACGGCATCAGAACTGCCTGAGAGCAGCAAGTCCTTGACAGTGAGGGTGCAGGATGTGGGTGGAGGGGCCCCGGGCAGGTCCCGGGTGGAGGGGCCACGGGCAGGTCCTG
Source organism: Mesitornis unicolor (assembly GCF_000695765.1). Classification (NCBI taxonomy): domain Eukaryota; kingdom Metazoa; phylum Chordata; class Aves; order Mesitornithiformes; family Mesitornithidae; genus Mesitornis; species Mesitornis unicolor. The sequence continues at coordinate 3,023 of NW_010171124.1, read as the reverse complement.
GCTCTCCTCCAAGAAGAAGCTGGGGTGCCACATGTCTGGGCAAGGAGAGAGCAGAGGCTGTCACAGTCTGTGTTCCCCTCTGTCCCACTGTTCCCAGGACGGGACCCCCACCCCTTCCATGGCCCCAGGGCTACAGTGACTTGCTGCCACCTACCAGTCCAGTGGCCCTGGACTGTGTCCCCCCATACTGTCACTCTGGTCCTACCCCAGCCCTATCAAACACCCCGCACTGCTCAGCCCACCTCAGCACCTTCAAACCTCCCTCTTCTTCCAGTCTCTCCCACCAACACCAGCCTGCCCAGTTCACCCCAGTTCCCAAGCTCTCCTCACTCCCCCAAGTTCCCCTGAGTCCTCCAGGCCTCCCAGTTCTCCCCAGTTTGCCCAGTCCCCCCCAGTCCCTCCAGTGCCCCCAGCCTGGTCCTTGGCCCAGTCTCTGCCCCATGGCTCACCCAGGTTGATGGAGACCTCAGGGTGTGGGACCCCAGTGCCCCCTGGGAGGGGCAGAGCCCGGCAGGTGTCGGCGTAGGGGTACAGGGCCTCGCCAGGACCCCCATCACAGCACCTGGGGGGGCTGTCGAGCTGGTCGGAGTGGGGGTCGTCAGAGACCCCGCTGTCGCTGGTGGCTGGGGACCAGCCAGGTGAGTCCAGCACCGAGTCCCTGGAGCCCAGGATGGAGCTGAGGAAGTCCTCGCCGTCCTGGGCATGCTGCAGGGACATGGGCACCCATCACCGTGAGGTCACCCTGGGGTGCCCACAAGAGCTGCCCGTGCCAGGTGGTCCCAGCCTCCGGGCAAGGCGTGGGGATGGGGAATCTCCTGCCAGACCAGGGGTGCGGTGGGAACGTGGGCCCCCCAGCCCCAGGGGACTCACCCCATCCTCATGCCAGGTGCCCGAGGATGTCCCCAGCTCTACGCCACGGAGTATCCCGTCCTGGCGGTCGAAGAGAAGGTCCAGCAGGTCCAGGTTGTCGAGGCCGCTCACACCGGAGGCCATGGCTGCAAGGTGGCAGAGTCAGTCCCCAACCTGGTCCCCGTGATTGTCCTCCCCAAACGTCATGGCCCCAGGGACACCCCAAATCATGGGGCAGGCATGGGGAGGGTGAGAGGGGGCGTGTTTGGGCATGCGCACGCATGTGAGGGACCACAGAGGGGTGTATCCACTGTATCTACACACGTGTGCATGTGTGTGGCTCCGTGTGACCACGTGAGTGTGTGCACGGCTGCGTGTGCACGTGTGTGTCCACACCACGGGTGTGTGAACGTGTGCCAGCACCTGAATGTGAGCACATGTGGGCACATATGGCAAAGCCCTACGTGCACATGTGCACGGCACCTCGCTGCCTCCTTCCAGCTGCTGAAACTTCCAAATCCTCTATTTTTTCCCCCCAAGAGAACTGCACAGGCAGGGGCTCCCCGCAGGCACCCAGCTGCCCCAGTCCCACTGTGTTCCCCAGGAGCAGGATGAGTGTGCAGACCCGAGCGCAGGGTCAGCTCCTCCGTCCCACCCTGTCCTATGTGTGCGACCGCTCCAGAAGATCGAGTTAATCATTCTGTGCAAGCAGAGAAGGAGGAGACTCTGCCACTGGCCGGCCCCGAGGAGGGGACTCAACCCCGCTCTGCCACTGCCATCCCAGGCACTGCTCAAGACCCCAGACTCTGAGAAAATCAACTGATCAACCCAAATGACTGACAACCCAACTAACCAACCAGCCAACAAACCAGTTGACCAACCGACCAACCAGTTGACCAGCCAAATCAATGCACTGGTCTAGAAACAGAACCAATGGTCAACCCTGTTGGCCAACTGACTGAATGACCAAATAACCAACCCTCTGACCACCTGACTGACCAGTCAACTGTCTGATTGATTGATCAACCAACTCACTACACAACTACCCAACCCACCACTCAACTACTCAACCCTTTATCACCCAACCGCATTTCTCAACCTATTTAGCACTGGCTCAAGTGTCCTTCAAGTCAGGTTTGGAGATGGCTGCCACCACCGCAATGTTTAGCTGGTCAACCCAGGCAAGGGGCTCTACTGCACCCTGTCCTTCATCCTCAACCCTTCCAGTGAGCCCTGATGGCCCCATGGGACAATCAGGTAAAGGGACCCCGTTGAGTGCCGGCAGGCAGGACATACCTGTGTGAAATCCCAATCCCACAGATCCGTCCCTTCTTCTCAACCCCCTTAGTGCGCAGAGGAGCAGGGCAGACACCAAGCCTGGTCACCTCCTCCTCCGTAGTGCCCTGACCCGAGTGGCAAAGTTTAAACTCCAACTGCACAGAAATAACACCCCAGATTGCAAAATCTCCCAGCCCTGATAGGGGACAGCGACGAGCGACGGCAGGGCTGTCCCAGGGATGGACCTGCTGTGTTCCGTAACTCATTAGCCAAATGTTTCTGTCCTCCTCTGCCAAGCGGGGCAGGAAGAGCCCAAGGCTGGTGAGCAAAGTCCAAACACTGTGATTGCCCATGAACTTTCACCCATTTTTGGGGACAATTTCCCTTTTCTGCAGACAAGCGTATCGGCATTAATCACATTTTATAGGCGTTGAGAACAACATCTGGAGAAGACTTGGACTCTACCACTTATGGCTTCCTCAACAACAAACCCTGGTCCCCTCTGCTGGCCCAGACACCTGGGTTATGCTGCTGGCAGGGCTGCCTGCACCCTCTGTGCCTCAGTTTCCCCCATGGCTGCTTGGGGGCCGAACACGCCAACCCAACATGTGTCACCCATGACACCCTCCCAATGACTCCCTCCCCACCAGATCCCCTGGGATCCCACCTGATCCCCTTGGTGCAGGGAGGGGACTGGTGAGTAAGGCAGCGTGTGACCGAGGCGTGGCATGGGGACAAGGCCACGTCCCGCTATCTGCCGCTCAACGCCCTCTGACCAGGAGGCAGCAGAGAAGGCAACCACCCCGGTTTATGGCCCTGCAGTCGAGACGGTAACCGCTGGAACCGAGCAAAGGGCGCCCACCGGCCTGGTGCCATCGTCCTGGGGCTGTTAATTG
>NW_010171123.1:0-14705 GCF_000695765.1 Mesitornis unicolor | reverse complement strand
GCAGAACCTGGAGCAGCCTTCAGTTTCCGTCCGAGATAGCAAAGCTGCTCTTCTGACTTAAGCAAAGTTTTCCCAGAAGGCTTAAGAAAGAATGAGAACTATCTGTTTAATTTTTGAAAGACAAATTATAACTTCATTGATCAATTTTGAATTGTGGTATTTCTTCACTATAGTAATGCAGTGGTGGTCAACTTAAGAGAGGGAGTGAATGTTCATTAGCTGTGTGATATGAGGTGAGGACTTTTGACAATCATGAATGTATTTCTGGTGATGGGATAGGAGACGGATTGTAAGGCTACTGGGAAGTAAAGGAGCAAGGGGTTAGGCTATCAGATCACTTCATGCCACCTACATCCACATAGTTAGGGGGCATTTGAATCATAGAATAGAATCATAGAATAATTTAGGTTACAAAAGACATTTTAGATCATACTTTAGTTTACAGTCCAACTGTAAACTTAACACTGCCAACTCCTCCAAAAGACCATGTCCCTAAGCACCCCATTTACACGTCTTTTAAATACCTCCAAGGATGGCAACTCCATTACTTCACTGGGCAACCTGTTCCAGTGCTTGAAAACCCTTTCAGTGAAAGAATTCTTCCTAGTACCCAATCTAAACTTCTCTTGGTGCAACTTGAGGTCTTTTCCTCTCATCCTTCTCATCCTCAGCTTCAGCACCTCAATGTCCTTCTTGTAGTGAAAGGCCCAAAACTGAACACAGTATTTGAGGTGTGGCCAACACCAGTGCTGAGTACAGGGGAAGGATCACTTTCCTAGTCCTGCTGGCCACACCATTTCAAGCCAGGATGGCATTGGCCTTTCTGGTTACCTGGGCACACTGCCTACTTGTATTCAGCTGGCTATTGATCAACATCCCCAGGTCCTTTTCTGCTGGGCAGCTTTCCAGCCACTCTTCTCCAGGCCTGTAGAGTTGCATGGGATTGTTGTGACTCAAGTGCAGGACCCAGCACTCACCTAGTTAAAGCTCATACAATTGGCCTCAGCCTATTGATTCAGACTGTCTAGATCCCTCTGCAGAGTCTACCCTCAAGTAGATCAACACTCTCACCCAACTCGGTGTTATCTGCAAACTTAATGAGAGTGCACTCAATCTCCTCATCCAGATCATTGATAAAGATACTAAATAGAACTGACCCCAGTATTGAGCCCTGGGGAACACCACTTGTGACCAACTGCCAACAGGATTTAACTCCATTCACCACCACTCTTTGGGTCCAGCTATCCAGCCGGTTTTTCAACCAGTGAAGCAAGTGTTAGGAAAGTGCTGTGTTGTCAGAGCAGTGCTAAAACTTCTTTGCAGTCATGGAGGATTATGTAATTCCCCAGGCTTAAAATCATAGACTCATTCAAGTTTGAAAAGACCTTGGGAGGTCTGTAGTCCAACCTACTACTCAAAACACGTCAACACTGAATTAAAATCCAATTTGCTTCTCCCTGGACCTTGTTTTTGTCTACATCTTTATGAATGTTATTTTATAACTCTTAAAAAAACAGCCTTCCTTTTTCCTGTGCCACAGGCAATGTGCATTGGGTACAATTGAATATAAAACCCCAAGGATATTAACTGGATCAGTTATTTTTTGATACTTATGCTGTCATATAGCTAGATTGATCTGGATGTGCTGAAAATTTTACATAATTTAAAGTAGCATAGATATTTCTAAGTCTGACTTGAGCATTATATAGGCACTTGCATATTATGCTGTGTATAACGCCAAATAACTGAAATGGAAATAATGGGTTCCTGACTTCTCTTTTTGTTATATTATTTAGGGGGTTTTTGGTTATTGTTTGACAAAGTTAAAGAATATTACTAGTAAGAGACTGCACATGTTTTCACAGTCTAATATTTAATTATTTTCAAACTTTCAGTATTTGCCAATATTAACTTTCTGAGGTTTTGTTTATATTGTCCAGTATTTAAAATAATTAGTATGTAGCATTAACTTTATAGAAGACAGATATGTAAAGTAAGACAAACTTGGGAAAGCAAAATAAAATCACAAATTACATTTAGTGGGAAAACCATGAAAGGGAATTGTCTTTAATTAGTTCACAGTTGGAGATTTCTTCATACTGCTTATTTTAGTTAAGTCTTTCATTGGGGAGAAAAGAACTATTTAACTTTCAGGATCCTTGGACTGGAGAGGGCCTTGAAATATTTGCTGTATTTATCTCTCAGACATGCCTTCCAAATCATTCTTTCACTTTTTTTCTGTAGCCACATTCTACTACCTATAAATACCCAAGTTGCTGTTTTTAATCTATAAAGATTACCATTTGTGTTGAAATTCATTTGGATTATTCTCAAAATAGTGCTACAGGAAAGGACTTTAATGCCCGTGTCTCCCTGCTGTTACCCTGAGAAGCAAAGATTTTATAGCAATGGAGCATGTACTCTTGGCTTAGCAGTGTTTTGGAGTATTTGTTTCTAGCTCAGCGGATTCTAAGATATCTGTCCTTAAAATCAGCTGTTAATGTGGCCTTTCATGTCTAACAAATAAAATATCTCTGTATCTAAATAGACAAAGACACTTTGCTCCAAAACATAGAGATTCTACTCTCTCTTGTACGAAATCAAGCCCAAAAACTCATCAGAAATGCCAAACACTTCTTTTCTGGTCACCATCTTGCCACATCCATGCATTCAACAGTGAGAAATTCAGGAGCCACAATCACCACTTCTTGCTTCTTATAGGCAGGAAAGGAATTCTGATTGCTTTGTTTTCAGTCTACTCTTCAATTTACTTTTACATCACTTATTTTTCTTATCAGAAATTTTTCTTTTCCTCTAGTAATAAACTTACGAGGATGTAATAGGGCAGAATTAACTGAAAGCTGGTTTACATGAATGAAGTTCTCAAGAACAGAATTTGAAAAATAACAGATGATTAGTAAGCTTGCTTAGTCAATTAAGAACTGGTAAGTGTGGTATGTGCAGTTTGAATAAATATTTGTATGCCATAGTATCCGAGAGTTAGTTACTTGTAGCAGTAAGTCTCTTTAGATGTTGAGTTCTTTTTAAATATTTCCATTAGATTTCTGACTGTTATGAAGTTGAAAATCTTATTCCATTTTTCCATTGCTTTTTGCTCAATTAAACTCTGAGCAAATTTCAGAATAAAGCATATATGCACCTGCAAATAAATACTTACTTCTCTGCTGAGAACAGAAATGTTGTTTTGCTTAGTGTTCCTTACCTAAATCTGTCAAAGTTGAAAACAGGTTACCAAGATAGAAATTATTCTAATTGTGCTTCACTGACAGATGTCCTTCAGTGATGACTAATATATTGAAAGTCTAGAAATCATGATTTTTAATCCTGACATGATAGTTGACTTTAAAGTGACTTTAACTTTTTATCTTACCATCTTATCTGATTCTTCCTCTTTTAATATTTTTTTATTTTTATTATCCTTTTGAAAACATAGAACAAATTAAATGGATCATTTTCAGGTTTTCAGTGATGATCTTATGGAACCCAGAGTTGTAAAAAATATTTGTAGCAAAGATAAACACTTACCTTGTACCTACAGTTCTAGACATGAATCTCAAACTATCTTAACAAGAATATTATTGGTCTTTAGCTTTCCCTTTGTTGTAACCAATTTTAATACTATTTTTGATACAAATGAATGTGGAAACACAGTATACATATGAAGGCAAGGTTTAATACTAATATTCTATCTTGACAGCAGCGATAAAAACTGGGAGGCTATGCCTCATTGTTTAGTGACAAAATTAATGACTATTATTATCCATCTTTTCACCTTTGCATCTACATCTTGAGTACTGTGAACTGAAAATTAAACGTAAAAATTAGATATTACACAGAGGCATAAAAGAATACTTTCTAACAAGTTCTGCATTGTAATTTTAATGTATTAGACATTTAGTTTTAATAATTTTTTAAAATATCAAAAGAATACTTGAGATGGGTGAGGAAAAACAACACCTATAGCTCTCATGGTGTGATAGATGAGATTTCAACAATCTAAATTATTGAAACCACTAGTTTCATAGATAACCAGAAATCCATAGTGTCAACATCCATAGGTATTTAGAAAGGATCATAAATACTTTCATTTTTAGTAACTTGAAAAAGCTTGTATTGTTTTTTTTCTAATCTGTATACTGCAGTAGAATAGATCCAGTCAAGAATCTCACTTTCAGTTTTAAATGGCGAGTGGAATATGGCTACAGGTCTTGGTACCACTTCAGTTAAGAAAAAATCCTTGTTTAGTTAATCCTTTTTCTTTGATATGTAAGACATTGTGTTATTTTTGTTCTTAATGTTTTCTAACTTGTACTAAATCCATGACACAATTGGCCTTGCTAAAAAGATTGTACCCATATTTCTTAAAAGCCCCTTTTAACTGAAATTTCACAGTAAAGTCTCCACGGAGCCTTCTCTTCTCCAGGCTGAACAATCCCAGCTCCCTTAGCTGGTCCTCATAGGAAAAGTGCTCCAGGCCTTGGATCATTTTTGTGGCCCTCCTCTGGACCCACTCCAACAATTCCATGTCCTTCTTGTACTGAGGGTTACATGTGCAGTCTCACCAGCGCGCAGTACGGTGGCAGAGTCACCTCTCTGGACATGCTGGCTGCGCTTCTTTTGATGCTACCCAGGATATGGTTGGCCTTCTGGACTGCAAACATGCGTTGTTGGCTCATGTCCAGCTTTTCATCCATCAGTACCCCTTCTCTGCAAGGCTGCTCTCAATGACACCATCCCCTAGCCTATATTGATGCCAAGGGTTGCCCCTACCCAGGTGCAGGACCTGGCACTTGGCCTTGGTAAACCTCATGAGGTTAACAGAGGCCCACTTCTCCAGCTTGTCCAGGCCATCCCGTTCCTCTGGTGTGTCAACTGCACCACTTAGCTTGGTGTCATCTGCAAACTTGCTCAGGGCGCACTCAATCCCACTGTCTATGTCATTGATGATGATATTAAACAGCACAGATCCCAGTACTGATCCCTGAGGGACACCACTTGTTGCCAGTATACTTCTGGACATCAAACCATTGACCGCTACCATCTGGGTGCAACCGTCCAACCAATTCCTTATCCACTGAAAACTCCATCCATCAAGTCTATATCTCCCCAATTTAGAGAGAAGGATGTTGTGGGTGACCATGACAAAGGCCTTACAAAAGTCCAGATGGGTGACATCCATTTCTCTTCCCTTGTCCACTGAGGTAGTCAGTCCATCATAGAAAGTTACTTGCCCCTAGTAAAGCCATGCTGGCTGTCTGGAATCACCTCCCTGTCCTCCATGTGCATTAGCATAGCTTCTAGGAGGATCTGTTTCATGATCTTCCCAGGCACAGAGGTGACGCTGACAGGACAGTAGTTCCTTGAGTCCTTCTAACTACCTTTTTTAAAAATGGGCAGTAAAAATTCCCTTCTTCCAGTCACTAGGGACTTCAGCTGACTGCCATGACTTTTCAAATATCATGGAGAATGGCTTGGTGATTACATCAGGCAATTCCCTCAGGACTCTGGTATGCACCTCATCAGGTCCCATAGATTTATGTGTGTTTAGGTTCTTCAGGTGTCATGAACTTATCTTCCCTTACGGTGGGATGGACTTTACCCAGCCACTGGGACATGGGACAGAGTGGGTTAGTCCATCACTTTTTATCAAGGGTCTCAAGAATGTTTCCAAGCAAATAATTATACTGTTGTTCTTAGATGTATTTGGAAGTAGTCTATTCTTTTCATGGATTACTGAAACATTTTAAAGAGACTAAACTTCCATGTTATGAAGTTAACCATTATGAATATTCTCACAAATATTGTTCTTTTGACCACTTTTTGTAAAGTCAATAAATTGTATATATGCCCACATGTGGGAAATCCATAGAGAATACCAAAACACATTGCAGCCTTTTATGGCAGCTACTTGAATAAATATGACGAACAGATATTGCTTGTTCAAGTGCTTCAAGCAGCATCTATATCTGTGAAGTTGTGCAGTCCATGGCCACTATCTCAACCTACCATGAGAGCTCTCCCCAGTAATTTTTCTCTTTATTTTCTCAGAACAGGTCTAAACCACCTTTTCCACAAGATGTAAGTAGAATGAAGAGGAATATTTTGAATTAAAGCACAGAACCAAGAGTCAGAGCAATTTTCTTCTTTCTCTAATGCTGGTTTTCTTCGGCCTGTTGCAAGTAATTTGAATGTACATATTGTTATTAAAATTACCAGAGTGTTAAGGTGGTGCCATATTAATTGAACACTTCCAATAGCATATCAGTTTTCTGTTATTTTAGGTATCTTGATAGAGTGCAGTGAATTACTAGGGACAGAAAGAGTACTATTGTGTTAATATGGTATTTTTATACCAGTTGTTTCTCAGGCTGTATGATTTTTGAAGTCTTGTAATAAAGTAAAGGAGATTTTGATTTACAAAGAATGGATTAGGAAACATAATGAATATTGAAAGTCTGTTTAAAGGCCCTTTCCTTGTGCACTTGTATTAGATGTTGAATGTCAGTCAAAATTAGGCTGCCCAACTGAAAGAAAGACCCAACCAAATCTTTAAACATAATTCTGTGATTTTTACTAGTGCAAAAGAACTGCCTCTTCAGAGAAGAAGCAAAGGAAGGAAATAAAATGAAACACATATATGATACTCTTTCCAAATGTGCTAGATGGAAGATGAAACATTGGATACCCAATCTACCTTTTACAGTTCATTTGTATTCAAGAAGTGGTGTAAATAAAGAACCTTAATCAAACAAATAGGTTGATTTGCTAAAATCTTACTCTGACAGGACAAGTGCTTGTTTGCGCTCATTCACAAACCTCAAAAACTAATTATATTCTACTTGAATGTCCTTAGGTGGAAGTTAAGAACACAGTGGAAGTTTAAGATATATACTGATCATGTACATTTGTTACTTTCCTTTTATGTTGCTTTGTTTCAAATTCCGTTACTAATTGCTCCGCTCTGTGCTTTGCTGAGATAAGGTCATTTTATACTTTATTTTTGTGTAGTCCTAACTGATGTTTTATAGTGGTTTAACAAATTCCAAATACTTGATTTCTTGAAAAACTTGAGTTATGTGCAGGGTTAGAGCCAGGTGCCAGTTACCAAACTAATAGGAGGGAGGTTTTAAAATTAAGATTTTTTTTAAGTGCTTTTACGCCCCCCCCAACCCCTACCCCCCAATCAGTTATACAAACCCAGAAGTCCATATTTGAAAGTAAAATATTCACTGGAACAAACTGGATTTTTCAATATACTTTGACTAGTATTTCTAAATATTTAAAGTTTGTCTAAATGTGGAACATGCTATTCTTAATTTGATTCTTCACTCCTTGATCACACTATAAATAATAGATAGATTTCATGGAAAAGAAAAATCTAAACACAATCTTTAGTTGAAGACCACTACTTTATAAATAGATTGTTCTTGTTCCCTGGATATGTGATTGTTTTAAGCAATTTCCTTTTGAGGTACTAAGCACTGAAAAAGTGTATTCTTGATGAATTTAAGCAGAAATTGTGAACATCCACAGCTTTCATTACCTTTTTGGGGGCAGTCAGCCCTCACTTTTTTAAAGAATGAGAGCTCTGCTCTCTCTAGTCCTGCGATCTATTCAAAATCATGATCTGAGATATCCAGGTGAAAATATCTACTATGCAAGTGCAATTGAAAATTATTATTTATGTTTTAAAGAATCTTAAATACAGGGATTAACCAAGGAATTGTAATTACATTGGTTAGAAGATACTGCCAGGTTTTGTTTGAGGTTTTTGTTTTGTTGTGTTTTGATTTAAAAGGACAGAAGTACATATCATTTTATCTACCACTAAAGCAATTAATAATGCTTTGGAGGACAATAGTACCTGAAAGTGTATTGTTTAACCTTGCTTCCTTCAATCTTTAGAAAAAAGACCAAATCTTTAATTCTTCTTTTCTGCAGTATGACTTTTTATAGAAAGTTTAGCACTTCCAGAAATAGATTTTATTTATAAAAACTATTTTATTTGTATGTCTGTATTAAGTTTTCTTTTAATTCTCCTACTACTGACAATTTTCAAATATTCTATACCTAAAAGGTAAGTTCAGCCTACTGTCTGTTTTATTCCTAGTAGGATATTCTTTCAAAAGAAAACCAGAAGAACTAGTAGTCATCTTCACAAATAAATAGCTTTTGTAATTTACACATAAACTAAATATACTATCAAATCTATCATTACATTAGGAATGAAATGAGAAATATTGTATAGATGTAGTTGAGATAAGTAGAATTAAGAATATTTGACTGAGGTTATATAGCTTAAACACTAAGACTAGTTTTTGATTGCTTTTTTGAATTGACAATCCAAATCCTAATATGTCATTAATGTTCATCAAGCCAGTTAATTATGCTGTAGGATTTTTACAATATTGTGTATTCCTATGAAAGAATTGATGAAACTGAGGAAAATAACAATTTTCATTATTTTGTAGTGAATAAGTTATTATTATATAGAAATTTTTGTAATGGGACCTTATCCAAATTGTAGTCTTAACAGATGGGATCTTGTTGGGGTTCCACATATTTAGTTATTTAGGACTTTAGTAAACAGTGATTTTATCCAGTCTGTGATTGGAACAGATGTGATCTTATCAGGGTTCCACTTTTTTTCAGCAGCATAAAATTGCCATGATTTGCTGTACAGTGCTATAGTTTACTTTTTGTGCTTTTAGAACCAGAGTCCTTTTTAGCCAGAATTTGCCCTTGGGTCCTAAAAACATCATAATAGGGAGTTAATGTTTTATTCTCTATTAATCCCATTAAATCCTTTTAATATTAGAGCATGTGTTGCTTTATAGCATTAACTAGTGTCTTGCACTCAACAGTATTTTCACAGTTTATGACACTGCTTAGGGCATTAACAAACAGCTGTTTGAATTAAATGAGCAGTTAAGGACCCTGTTCATTAACTCAAAAGTTTCATGTATTTTTAATTCCTTAAATCTAATGGTATTATCACCCTCCAAGAAATCTATCTTTGATTATAATTTGCTGTGACCAGTATCAGTTTGGGTGAGATGAGAGAGATTATTTTTTGACTATAAACTCTATCAGTGGTGAACATCTCCAGTGAATCTGAACTGTCTTCTAACAGTTTTAATCTTTTGGGATATAAAACTTTTAAAGTTGTTTACAGCAGTTGTGTTAAGATTTCTTCCAATTTTGTTTACTGATGACTTCATTTAGCTAATGTAAAGAGGCAGTTGGAACAGAATTATTTGCATTTGAAATGGTGCTATCAGAGGTTTCTGACTGACTCATTTAAAAAAAAAAAAGAAAAAGAAAATTGTATTTGGACAGTATATAATGGAGTCCTATGTATCAAGTGTACTTAGGTATTTCATACATTTTACAAGATTTAGATCTGTATGTGTTCATTCTACTTAGAGTGGTTTAACTTATCCTTTTTAACATGGATTACATGTGGTCTTTATTAAGAGAAAACAAAGATATGTTTTGAATTGAGGCAAATTTCTCATTGTATAGCTTTGATCTGGAAAAAAATCCCTTATATTATAAATGTCTCTGTGTGTTCATGTGCACATACATATTCAAGACTAATATTGCTTTAGTACAAGTTTGTAATGTATTTTAGAATTACGCATTTAAGCTCGAATACTGCACATTCAATAGGATTACTCATATCCATTCATTTAAACATGTGCCTAGATGTCTATGGGAGTTGTTTTGTCAACCTTTTAATACTCTTTTAATTCTTTAAAATATTCCTGATTTGTTTAGCTTTGCAAAACCCAGAAATTCCTAATCAAGCCTTCACTGAAAAGAAAATAATTCAAACATGTAATACTTCACAATAGGTTTTAATATTACTTTATTGTTTATTTAGCCCTCAGCTCGGAGAGTGCCTTTAATACATGCTCAGTTTTAAGCATGATAACAGAGATTAGTAGTATTGTTTAGTTTAGTATGTATTTAACTCCAAGAATATTTTAAATGCTTTCTTTCACACTGGGTCAAAAGATTGAGACACCAGTGAAACACTGGAACAGATTGCCCAGAGACGTTGTGGATGCCTCCTCCCTGGAAGTATTCAAGGCCAGGTTGGACAGGGCTTTGATCAACCTTGTCTAGTGGGAGGTGTCCCTGCCCACAATAGGGTGTTGAAACTAGGTGATCTTCAAAGGTCCCTTCCAGCCCAAACCATTCTGTGACTCTATGATCACAAGGTTGATCAAAGGTTGATATATGATTATAGAATCACAGAACACCAGGTTGGAAGGAACTACAAGTATCATCTAGTCCAACCTTTCAAGGTAAAAGTACAGTTTAAATGAGATTAATCAGCACCCTGTCAAACTGACTCTTGCAGTCAAACTGACCGATGTAGGGGAATCCAGCGCTTCCCCAGGGAGATTATTCCAATATCTAATTGATCCCATGGTAAAAAAAATTTTCTTCTGGAGTTCAATCAGAATCTTCCCAGAAGCAACTTGTGTCCATTGCTACTTGTCTTTTTCATGTGACTTCTTGTGAAAAGGGAGTCTCCATCTTCTTAGATAGCCACCTTTTATGTACTGACACATGGTAATAAGGTCTCCCCTAAGCCTTCTCTTCCCAAGGCTGAACAGGACCGATTTTCTCAGCCTTTCTTCATACGGCAGGTCTTCCAGTTCTCTGATTATCCTCATTGCCCTTCTGTGGACCCTTTCCAACCTGTCTGCCTCTTTTTTGTATAGTGGAGACCAAAACTGGACACAGTGCTCAAGGTGTGGTCTGACCAACACTGAGCAGAGAGGGATAATGACTTCTTTATCACTGCTGGTGATGTCCCTAAATGATGGGCTATAGCTGAACTGTGCCACTTCTTGAAAATACTGAAATAACAAGGAATTTGTACCACTCAGTTATGAATCTTATTCTCTTATCAACTCCTCCAATTCCAGAATTTCAGTTTACTGCTTTCAATCTGAATATTCACATTCATATGAAGCTCTAAAAAAATCTTTTTTTTAAGGACAATGTTTCTATAAGTATCCTTAGGATAATCTTAATAATAAATATCCTTAGGGTAACCTTAATAATCAGTACCCTTAAAATACTTATACCTTAGACTCTACAAGGATTATACGATCCTTACCATCATTTTTTCTGCTACAAGTTCTTGTTCAATCCTTGGTAAGTGTACCTTTTCTCAGAAGAATTCTCAGAATATTTGGATGCAGATTTAAGGTGGTCTTTCTAATAGCTAAAACGCTCAATGCAGTTATCATTGCAGATTTCAACCAGGAAGGCCAGAATATTTGCAGTGAAGTAAAGAAGTCTAAGGGACCTTGTCACAACAAGGGGATAAACACAGAATAAACTGACTATAACAGAAAGCAATCCAGTCCATCTTAACCCTTGAACATTGTTTTTAGATTTTTCTTACTGTGTAAGTCATATCATACCACATCATGCAATAAAAATAAGACTTGAAGTCCTTAAAAAGAGTTCCTATGTATATGGCTTTGGAATATGAAAATTTTTATCAATCTTTATATACATGTGTAGAAGAGCAGTGAAGGTATCTAGATTTGGTCCACCTACAGACAATTGGCCTCAAATAACGGATCTCTTCTCTGCCCTCGTGAGTTAGAAGGTTCCAGTACTGTTTTCTTTCAAAATCAATTTAATGGATGCGCTGTTGCCAGACAGACCTCTGTTTGCCTTTTCTCCCTTTCTATCTCACATTAAAATGGATACCATGTGGAGAAGCACCAGTAATTCTAGTTACACATTCCTGTGAAGATTGCCATGCACTGGATTCAAATTACAGTTGTTGCTGAAAAGGCCAGCCATCAATGACAGGTGGTTTCAGCTTGTCTAGCTCTTTAAAAAGTTGTAAAACAAAGCATTTGGAATAAAAGTTACATCATCTTGTACTTCCAAAAAGAAATCTGCTGACCTAGTACATTAGAAGTCTTGATTCAGATTTACACATAATGTGTACAGTTTCACCCTTTCATCCACATCAGTATGATGGATTTGTCAAATTCAAAAATGTTGAGTATTAAGTGATGACTATCTACAAAGTGTTTAAATTTTGAAGAGTGTACACAAAGGAGGGGAAGTTGAATCCTTCATTTAGTTTTGCAATTCTTGTGTTATGTTTGAACTTTGTAAGGAGATGAGATGAATGTTATAAATTGTATTTATTTATTAAAAAATGAATGTTTCTTGGAAATGCAGTTTATTGAGTTTCACCTTTTTATCTTCAGATAGAATAAGGAAAAGTCATGTAGACAAAAATAAAAAAAAATGTGCTGAAATGTACTAGACATGTCCACTAAGAAACTTGAAGGAAGAGAGAAAAAAATGAGTTCATCACTGGCATCACTGTGATATACTAGATCCAGTTACCATGAATAGAATGAGTGTTATAGACTGGAAATAGGAAACTCACACTAAGGAAAAGATAAATCTTCCATGGAGTCCAGAAAGTCGATCATCTTAAACAATAGAATTGGGGCAAGTGCAGTTATAAAAGTATATGGAGGAAGATGGAGAGACTAAATTGCTAGCCTTCTAAAGTAGCTGAGATATTCACAATCATGATTGATATGTGTAACCTAGAATTGCTGTCAAGAGATAAGTTTCATCTTTTTTTTTTTTCCTGAAGAGCAGCACTTTTCTTGACATCTAGAATTTTTCTGTAGAATTTTAACTTTCCAGTCAGTATCACTATGGGTCCCTGTTTAGACCCACCCTTGAACAGATCTCCATCGTTTGTGTTTACTGTATTGGCTTTTGAGATAATCATCACTTCTAGCTATAAGAGTGATTGAATTGAAAATTCTTCCCATGAAATATTGATAATTAATTTTCTTGAACATGAAATAAGCCTAAGAACTATAATTTTATACTGAAGATTAACTCCAGAAGGGAAAAAAAAGCATACTTCAACCACTTTGATCAGGTTTGTTGCAATGCAAGGAGGAATTCTGGCAAAATTTGGACTTCTGCTGAATTCTTAAAGTCAGGAAGTAATTTATTCACACTTTACATCTAGTATTGAAGGAAAGAAAAACTCCATGTTTTTGGAGTTATGTGGTGAAAGCTTTATTCTTTCAAAATCATATCATACATTATTCAAAATCATAGAAGTATTGCATCTTTCATTTCAATGAATCAATAAAATAACTAAGAGTCACCTATTCAACCATTTTCCAAATTCTGCAACCTGGACACTCAAATGTTTCTGACATATAGATGTTTGGTTCTTTAGTATCCCAGTGACTGTGATGGAAAAGTTAACAACTAAAAGCTATGCATATCTTTGTATGGCTTTCTCCCTATCTGGATATTGCTACAATGATCTGAGTATCGGGATTATTGAGAGCAGAAAAACTTATCTGTTCTATCTCAAAAGATATCCTTTCCTGGAAGAGCAAGATCCTGATGGTTGTTACCTGAGGAAAAAGATGAGATTACTAGGCAGTAGGCAGAGCTTGGTATCGTAAAAATCTTTGCTTTGCATGGTGATTTTTAGTCTCGGTGTTTAATTATCCTTTCCCATATAAATAGAAGGCATGCTGGAAGAACACCAGATTTTTTTATCAGAGTCAAGGTTAAAAGTATCCTGTCTTGGTAAATTTGGGTGACCTATATCATAAACAAGGCATCAACCCACGATCTAGGGCTGACAGTACTCTAAGAAAATAAGTTTTCAAATAGTGATAGAGACCTTTTCAGCTCCTGGGACTCAGTCAGATTTTCATAATCTCCTCAGTTGTATCTCCTGAATTCACCCATAGCAAGCTCAGTCTTTGATTAAATTCACAAACTGTAAACACAAGACAAGAAGGCAGGTAAAAATAACATGATCCAACCTGTTTTTCAAATTCCTTTAAATCTTTCTTGAAGATATCTATGAATATGTTTTCAGCATTTTGTATTGCTTCTACTGACAAGGGAAGAAAACTTGTTTGAGAAACCCAACTATTCAGAAAGGTGTTGGAACTTATGTGTTCACTCCTCATATATTCTAAGATTGATACAAAAGAGTATTCATAGCAAATGAATTTTTGGAGGGGAATTCCTTAAAAGGGCCCTCCAAAAGAAAAGGTCAAAGTGCCTCATACAAAAGACTGAAAAACTATAAAAATCAACAGTGTTCATGTCCCAATTTAATACTGTTTAATAAATTATTGAACTCCAGAAGGAGAATAATTAAAGTCAGTAGAAGAAAATATCCTCTGTTGCAAATACAGCTATGTGCACTTAATGAGACTGACAGGGAGGGTATGCTGACAAAATCAGTACCAAGCATCAATTTTGAATCAAACATTGATTTTCCAATCTGTTCCTCTCTTATATTTCTCATGTAAAGCCATATTACTTAGAAAAACAGGTGAGTCTAAGTGTCCACACCACTTTTGAACAGCATTTTAAGAAGAATTTTTAGATTTCTTGTGAAAACTACTTTTTGGTCATGTTGACTGCAAATAACCACAAATTCAGGGCTTGTATTTTGAAAACTTACTTTTTCAAAATAAAATATTAATAATAAAAAAATCTACATTACTGTCTTTCCTTTCCATAAGTACATATTTCCTGTTCTTAGTCATATCACTGAAAACTGTTTAAACTTATTGTATTCAGTGAAATCTTCCAGCATCAACCAGCATCATAGTGACCATGAAATG
>NW_010171122.1:18661-37438 GCF_000695765.1 Mesitornis unicolor | reverse complement strand
ACATATAAAAATATATATTACAATTTTATAAATTTTTAGTTCAATACTATAGTTTGCATGACTGCTCTTTATGAATTATTTTTGTGAGAAGGAAGGGAGGGCAGCACCTTTCCCCAGCCCAGGGTTGTTGTACTGCTCCCAGACAGGGAACAGAGCAGGCCACAGGTCTGTCCCTAGCTGGGTGGAAATGGAGTCCTGGGCCAAGGGCAGGAGTGAGAAGAGTAGGCCCTTGGGGGGCTGGGCAGGTACAGTCAAACCCAGTGTTTTCCTTTGGGACTTGACATTTATGCTCATTTAATGTGCAGATACAAATAGTATTGCACATCAAACACATCTCCTTTCTTTGATATTGTTAGTATATTTAGTTAATGATGTGAAACTGACATTTTAAATTAGCAATTTTGATAGCATTAATTCTAATTTTGAAATATCATTTTATTCACAGGTTCTTCATGGACACAAAAATTTAACCTTATATATTTATCCAAAGACATAAATATTTTTCCTTTTTTTTTTCCTTTTTAATAAATCATTAAGTTATAATAAACCATGTACCTATATCTAAATAAATGTAATAGCTTAATTATAAGTTTGCCTATATGAAATTGTGAGCATAACATTTTATCAGAGTACCTGAAGTTAATTTACTTTGAAGTCATCTGTAATATTTAGCACAAAAGGGCAACTGTTTTAAATGTACTATGATGTAACAGTATTTATTCATGAGCATAGCCTATTTGTATGTGTGCTTTTCCAATGAAGAAAGCCAATTAAAAGCATAATGTACATCTCGTAATTGAGTTCTAAAATTTTTGATCAAAGACTTTCTGTTCACCTACTTGAATTAATAAAAGTCAAGAAGGAATCTGAGCTGTTGATTTATTCCTTGTTCCGTCAAAGCTGGATGATGGCAGAAGTGATGGATTTATCCATGTAGAGAGACCAGCATATGGCTATTACTGTACTATATCATGGAAGAAGTTCTATATGACACTATACTATGAAAGGATTGAAGCTTCTTCAGCTATGGCAAAGTTGAATAATAATTGAAAATAATTGAATTTCTATAGGGCTAATTAATGGATATTATTAATAATTTCATAGATGAATGATCTTGAAAATTTATATTTTATCCAAGACTTATCTGAACAGTTATTGATAGAATTATCTTTATATCTGTTTTAGTTTACATAGAGAGCAGAATATTTAAAATTAAGTCACAGAAGTCTAATTAATAATCTTCAAGAAAAGGTTTTGAAATGTCATCAAATAATACGATATTTATTGGTGTTTTATATCTCCTGTATCACAGCTTCATGAGAATGGGTTTTTTTCATCTCTGTTTAGAGCTTTTATGCTACTGCTTTCTGAGCGAGTACTTGTGCACAATTAGTAGAATTTTTATTTTTTATAAAACATTTAATATTCCTAAACATTTTTCTGCATAATAAAGGAAAAATGAATGATATCTAAAATCAGACTTATGTTAATGAGATATTTGAAAATGTACATTTCATATGACATTATGTGCTCACAAATTTTCTTGAAACTATTAGAGAAGAAAAAGTTGGAAGAAGCAGAAAATATTTAAAGGTTACAAATATATAAAAGAAATAAAGGCTTTGATTCTCAACAGGATATGAAACTTCCTTACAGTGTTCCAATTCATTCACTTAAAGAGGTGTTTTTATCATGTAATGCCTTTCTAAATGTTTTTATATATTAATTTACATTGCTGTGTTAATTTTCTGCTTAGATTGTGATTTCAAATAGCTTCTCATTAATAATAAGTTTTGCTGATGAGGCTTCACATAAATAATATTATTGTGCTAGTAGAATCTGTAAGATATGAATAATAAGTGAGACAATAGCATTAACGTAGAAGTTGTGTCAGACTGTAAGTCACGAATGGGTGATTTAGATCACCTAAAGATATCAGCACTGAAACTATTAACAAAAGTGGTTTTAATACGATGTTGTAAAAGTGTGACTTAACAAAGTTCCATGGCAAGGATCATTCTATTACT
Organism: Mesitornis unicolor; assembly: GCF_000695765.1. Classification (NCBI taxonomy): domain Eukaryota; kingdom Metazoa; phylum Chordata; class Aves; order Mesitornithiformes; family Mesitornithidae; genus Mesitornis; species Mesitornis unicolor. Next base: position 35,411 of record NW_010171122.1, on the reverse strand, counting down.
GTACTGCACAATCATTTGAATAATGATTCAAAACTACCTAAGCACAAAGTTACCAAGAAAAAAATCAAAATTATCAAGCCACAAATCAAAGTTACCATACTACAAGGTTATGCATGGTATCAGTCACTTACCAAAGATCTGCCACTGGTAAAAGGTTCCTCTGCCTTAAGGAGCAACCTTGAGAGACATATCAGCTCAAGGGGAGATCACCACCAGGCAGCCACACTGTTTACCTGGGAGAGGTCAAAGAAGCCTCACTTAGGCAGTCAAGTATATGGAATAAAATGGTTGGCTTGTAATCAAATTGCACATGATGGGAAAAGTATGCATGAGACTATTTGTATCCAAAACTTCCTTTATTCCTTGACAAACGAGTCCTAGGAAAACCGTCCACTATTCATGTGGTAATCACATAATCAGTGTTCCAAACTCATATGCATTAGTGCTTTCTCTGTCACACTGCTCCTTTGTGAGTTTTCAGAGCACAGATTGAAATTAGAGGAGTTCTTGGCCCTTAAATGGCTTAGGCCTTTACCTCTTTTGGAGTCTGAACCAAACTGTCTCTAGTTTGGTTAAGAGGTTGAGTGCATCAATCACACTATAATTTTATTTTTCTGTTATGGATTTAGCTGTTTCAGTTAGTAATATTTCATGAAGTTGTTTGTTTTAATTGTGTTTCATTCTGTCTTCAAACTGATGTAATTTTTAGAAAATGCCATGTCTTTATATTCCTCTTGATGAAAATTTCAATTATAACATACTAAAATTATAAATATAATTGCTCTTGCAATAAAGGAGAGACATAATGCAAGATACAGGTGATAAAAGGATACTTGGAGGTTTTTTTCTTTAAAAAGTATTTCTTCTTAAAGATTTAACGAATTATAAAACCAATAAAAAATTTTAAAAACAGCATCACAGATACAATTAGAAGCAACCATATTCCCCTATTCCTCTTAGTTAATATTCTTTATAAAAGTGCTTTCAGATTCGGAACTTGAAAGATACCAGTGCCTATTTCTTAAATTCACCTAGGTAGAGTATTCTCACACATTTATTTAACTAATAAGTTAATAAGTGGTGTGGAAGGATATGAAATGACAGAACTCTTCTCAAAGAAACATTCAGATCATTTGACAGCGTTAGCACAAGTTTATAGTTGAGTGCTGTTTGCAAGCAATCTCAAAGCTGTCTAAAGACAATAGTAAGACTTCTAATAGAAGTCATAAACAGTACAATATATAATGTTAATATGCCTTATTTAGAAGGAGAAATCAAACACTGGGTCTATTTCCTGTGGGCAGAAGAATCCCCAAAACCAAACACCGGTGACAGATACTCTAACAGCTCAAATATTTGATCTTTTGGGAAGTTCTTTGTGCCTGCTGTTAGGTCAATATGAGACATACCTTGTCTTACTATTTAGAATCCTTTACAAATAATTAACCCATAAGAGAACATAGTAGTTTTTACCTCAGACAAGTAAAAGTCAGTAAAAGATTGAAAAAGAATAAAACATTATTTTCATTCTTAGTAAAATATTAGAAGTCATTTTGCATTATTAAGAAAAAATGGGAAAATAATTCACAAAATAAAGATAAAAATTATAGATAAGCCATGTGGCCATGAGGAATTAGGGAAAACTAAAACCTGTGATCCACTGCCATGGAAAATTACAAGCATGGTACTAACATAAATCAGATCAGTTCATCTGTAGAACCATATTTTATCTGGAAAATTAACCATTTAAGGATCCAGTTGGCATTTTTTCTTTTGAGTTTGAAAATTGCATAATTTGGATTGAAAATGCTAAAAATATGCTCTTTTCAAAAATAGAATTATTACATACTAATATATGTTACATATTTTTATGCACATAATTATTTGTAATAAAATACAAAGTTGACAGGTTCACTCCACCTTTGGCTTCCTGTGTTCAAGGTCAGGTCTGACACTGTGCAGCCATAAAACATTTTATCAGACTTCTGTGTAAACAGTGAAGCTGTGAGCATGAGCTTTGTGAAGACACAGTTGGGTGCTCATCTTGCACACTCCAGCCAGTGCCTGAGGAGCTGTATTCGTGCTCATACCAAGCCTCAGTACCAGCCTAAGTACCAGCCATGCCTATGCCCAACTTGGTAGAACTGGCAGCCTGGGGTCTCAGCAAAACACAGGCCTTATACTTAAGGAGAAGGAAATAAATTAATGGTAAAGGTATCAAAGACTATTAGTTTTCTTTTTTCTTTTTTTTTTTTTTTTTTTAGTAACCTGATATAGCTGCCTGCTTTGGAAGGTCTCCTATCATTCTGTGAATACAATCAATGTCTGTAAAAGCAGTTCTGATTACTTGCTCTATTCGGAATAGGAGGATCACTGTATTTGTTCCTACCACTACTTTTCAAGATCTCAAACAAGTCATAACTGAATGCACGCATAGCCTCTCTATTCCCATGGCTGGGTAGACCATTCATCTTTTCTACCCATAGTGTTTAGCAGGAGTTTAAAGACTTACACAGTGCAATAACAGCTTCTTATTATGTCTTTTTAATTTAAGAAGTTCAGTGGAGCATTCAATATATGAGAACATGCAAAACCAAGGATCTCTTCTACTGCTATGCAAATCCTTCATCAAAGAAATCGTAAGTTGAAGTAACTGAACAGCTTTATTGAAGCTCATGTAACTGGTACTGGTGAGGCTGCACCTTGAATACTGTGTTCAGTTTCGGAACCGCACTATAAGAAGGACATTGAGGCACTGGACCATATCCAGAGAAGGACAACAAAGCTGGTGAGGGAGCTATAGACCAAATCTTATGAGAAGCAGCTGAGGGAACCGGGCTTGTTTAGCCTGGAGAAGACAAGGTTAAGAGAGACCTCGTTTCCCTCCACAACTACCTGAAAGGAGGTTATAGTGGGGTGAGTGTTGGTCTCTTCACCCAAGTGACAAATGATAGGACAAAAGGAAATGGCCTCAAGTTTCACCGGGGGAGGTTTAGGTTAGATATCACGAAAAATTTCTTCACTGAAATGTTTATCAGGCACTGGAACGGGTTGTCCAGGGAAATGGTTGAGTCACCATTCCTGGAGATATTTAAAGGATGTGTAGATGAAGTGCTCAGAGACATGGTTTAGTAGTAGACAGGTTATGGTTGGACTGGATCATCTTAAAGATCTTTTCCAACCAAATAATTCTATGATTTTATGTTATTTCACATGTCAGTCATTATTTCATGTCAGGAGCTGTGTTTTTAGTACATGTGAAATGTGTAAGTGCCACCTTGCTTTGTACATGCAGTAAGGCTTAATTTCCTACAGGTCCCTTAGGTCAAAGGCCCAATGTTGTGTCACCAGGGACAGAGAAAATCAGGATTTGGAGCTGGATTTCCAGTCTGAGCCAAATTTCACTTCTTGAGCAAAATACAAGGTGTGGCAAAGACACTCTTCCACGTGAATTTTAGGGATGACGATGTATGTGTTAGTGGTTGAAGTATTCACTCTGCTGACTGAGGCAGGTGCAAACCATCTCCACTCAAAACCTTTCAAAGTGTCTAAGTGTGGCAATGTGGCATGTTGAATGAACGACTTTGCTCGCTGACAAAGATTTCACACATTAAGTTTCAAAGTCAATGTAACTGTCACTCATTAAGCCGTGTTTATTATGTCCTGTCATTTATTAAGAAGGAATATGCTGTCTATTTGAAATGTGGAGGAAATTCTAGGAAGCAGTGTGATATTTACACTGCACCACGCTGTATGAAGGTTGCAATTTCTAGGATTGTGACATCCCAGTTGGACAAAATTTACAGATTCACTTTTATAAATTCAAACAAACTCTATATTCTGCTTCAGCCTGGAGAACAGTAAGCTCTGGGGAGACCTTATAGCAGCATTCCAGTACCTGAAGAGGATCTAAAGGAAAGCTGGAGAGGGACTTTTTACAAGGACATGTAGCAATAGGACAAGGGGTAATGACTTTAAACTGGGAAAAGGTAGATTTAGACCAGATACTAGGAAGAAATTCTTCACTATGAGGGTGGTGAGACACCGTGTCACGGCCCGCTTTAAAAAGTGAGCTCTTTTATCCCAGCACTACGACACAGCGATACAAATCACTCAGAAGGAGGTTGTAAGCAATATTTTTACTAAACAAGATATACAAGAAAACACTGGATTCAAACTTTTAAACAACCCATATGCTACAGAGCTTCTACAAGAAGCCAACATGCCCCAAGTTACTGGAACACTATGCAAAGTAGCAACACTGGTAACACTGAAACAATTTGCTTAACAGAACCCAGAAAAAACATAGATCCTGATGTTGCCTTAATTAAAATCAAAACTCAAAACCAAAACCACCAGCTAAAGCCAGCTGGGGGACACCAGGGCAGCTGCAGCCCCAGACAATGGGCACCTCCCAGGCAGTGAGGATGGGATGGGGCCAGAACAGGATGTAGGCCCTTGGCTCGGCTGCGCAGGGCTGTGGGAAGCAGTAGAGGTTCTCTGCTGTTGCATCACTGGGGCTAGAGCTGGTTACTCTGGGTGGCTGACAGGCAGTCCTGGTCTATTGGGAGGTGCAGGGAGCCCCAGGAGGGCCTGTGGACAGGGACAGTCAGGGCTAACAGTGTGCTAGTAGTCCTGATAACATAAACATCTCCATATATTTAAGATATAACTATTAAGCTTTCTTCAGATCTTTTTTATCCCTACCCATTTTTGATTGATATCTACAAGTTTGAGACAGGGCAGGGTCTGCAAAGTCTTGACATGTCCAAGTTAGAGAGAGAGCTCTCTGTTTTTTCTTAGCTTTTAACACACAAGTATTCTGTAGCCAGATGCTCTGTCTCAGTGGGGGAAGACACTCAACACTTGCCCCTCACAGTGTGCTCTCTGGTAAAAACAACTACCAGATATGCTAGAAGTTCACACTGTGCTTTGGTGTTGGAAAATACTCTACACCACTTGGGCCCAGACAGACAAAAATAAAAGACTGAAAAATGGAGACAATGTTCTTATGAGATATTTTTCTAAGCTAGAAGGCTTGCTGAGCAAGGAGGCTGAGCTTAGCAACAAATGACTGAAGTCAACCACTTTATTCTATAAAAGCCCTTCCCCATTCATGATCAGGCAGGTTTCTTACACACTTTCCCCATGGAGTTTGTTTGATCATTCCCTCCGTTACGTGGGGACACCCCTTGAACAGTTACTCCTCTGAGGTGGAGAGAAAAGAAACTACCCACGGTCATTGGACAGGGTAAGTAAAATCAATCCCTATTTAATAATTCAGCTAGCTTTAAAATATTACTTTAGTTATTGTTCTAGATCCAGTAAATCCAAGTTAATGAGTTGTTTTAGCACTTACATTGAGTAGTATATATTCTGATTTATGTCCTTTAGCCCAAACACATTATTATCACTTATAATAAAATCTTGGTTTGTTTGTATATACAGTCTAGTCTACCATCCTTAAATCCATAACAGACATAATCTATGCCTTTATTTCATGTTTTCTTTTAGAAATTTAGATGGTTGGTTTGTCTAGGTTTTTTTTAGTTTTCTGAACTTGAACTATCGAAGAGGAAAAAATCGTATGTATAACACAAAGACAAAACAATGTAGCAGTGCTTTCCTGTTGTTAAGAAAGTTTTACTATCATCACTGTTCAGCACAACCTACTGCAGTAAAAGATTTTTAGTTTTTACCAAATTTGCCTGCTATTAGATTTATGTCAGAATAGTAGCATTCCAAATGATTGGCAAAAATACAGCTGCTCAAAAAAGGTGATATCTAATAAATATTTATAGGGGTTTTCTTCATTCATTTCTTCCTCAGTGAATAAATGAATGAGAAAATAATATTATTTGCCTGTTGCCCTTGAGTTAAGCTATAGACATACAACTTAATCAAAAAAGACTTTTGGCAGTAGGACTGATTTACATAAGGGCTAGATAGGTTGGAAGGCCAGAAATAAAAACTTATAAAGAATAGCAAATGAGCTAGATTATAAAGAAAATTTACACCACTAAAAAATGTGCTGGTATTACAGTGTGAGGAGAAAATAAAAGTACTGATCTATACATTGTGAGGAAAGAGGGTCTTTCCTGGATAAGTAAAAAGGATGTTCAGTGAAACAGCCATGAACAACAATAGTAAATGAAAGCTATGAAAAGACAAATACCTCATACAACAAGGATTCAGATAATTTCATTTCCACAAACTGATAGGAATATTAAGACTTCCATATATCAATTCTTTTCACAACTGTTAATTCAAGAATATTGTAGGTTTTAAAAATAAATTATTTATTCATATCCCTCCTTTTTCCAGACAAGTAGAGGATAAAGATATCTATTAATATTTTGATGAAAACTTTTCTGTCAAAAGAAAGGAACAGAATTTATCCTAGTCATGATATATTGGGTTGGCCAAAAAGTAATTAAGCTTTCTTTTAATACAAGTGCTAATAATGTTGCTATTCATAAACTTCAAAAAAATACTAAAATTTTTAAAATAATTTTTTCAAACTATATTCCTTTTTCATTCCATAATCCTACAAGATATTTACACTTACAGGGTATCTAGCCAATGTGCATTTATTTTTAATCTCAGTCCCTCTGAAACTTCTTAAATAGTGTATCTCCTTTATTAATGCAGCCAGAACTCTTACATCTAGCTCAGAATAAACAAAAATAGCAACTATGTGATATTATTTACATATTGTCTATAGGCATAAGGTTTGATAGTCTATTCTCAAAGCTTTTGGAGAGCCTCTGTATATCACGTATTGCTTAAAGGAAGAAATATGGCCTATATCATGTAACTGTCGAATGTCTTTGATCTGCTTATGGAGGAGATAAAAATCTTATAAATATCTGGTGATTACCGTATTAGGCTTAAATGTGCAGCTTTGGGAGAAGAAGAAAATCTTAACACAAATAAATAAGGAGCATTTTAAAGATTGGTTTCTAAACTTACCTCTCAGAACTCAAAGGAAACTGGATAGGTTTATTAATTTAAAAGATTCTAGCACAGAAGTGATTCTAGCTTTTCATTTTTTAGAAAATATACCCAAAACATAGCTTATCAAAGACAAAACAAACATACAAACCACAGTAAAAAATTGAAATGCACATTTCTATAGCCAGCCAGAATACAGAAAGGAGTGTTAGAATGACTGTTTATCTGGAAGTAAATTGGCCCTACAGTGAGACAGAAGAGCCTCAAACACAAAAATGTGCTTGCAGTGTTATGATTGGAAATTGTAATAAATCTACAAAAACAGTTCTATGACCCATTGTTGTTAAAAATTTTACAGAGGACACCTCAATGCTATTAAGTATTTAAGGCTATATTGACCATGTTTATAAGCTTAAATCTCAAAGTCAGTCTTAGTCTGATTTGCTACAGTATTTAGAACTTCTTTCTCTCAAGGAAGATCTTGATAAACTGCACACATAGTCTGGAAGATAACCAGTTTAAAAAAGCTTATTTTAATGCAGTAATGAAAAACCACGAAAGTGTTGTAAATAGGAAGTACAAATAAATCCTTCCATTCTTTTCATCTGGAGAGATTTCCAAGCAAACATAGAAGCGAGACCTGAACTCAGTGCTGAAGTGTCTGTGTCATTCCCAAGTGAGTCTGGGAAGAGCAAGCTCTGATATGTCTGCAATTTTCCGAACAGATACAGCTATAATAGAGACTTATGATATTTCTTCTAGAAGGCTCATTATACCATACACAAAAGACTGTACAACTAGATTGCCAAAGTCATGTAAATGAGTAGCACTCAACTAGGAAAAAAACAGCTATAAATGTAAAAAATAACCTCTTATAAAAGTAGTTCTGATAAGGATCACACTTAAATCCCTTCCTTTTATATAATTCTGATCAGCACTATAACTCAGGCTTCTAATGAAGAAGATCCTTGATTTTCCTGAAGACATTATATTGTGCTGCCAAGATAATGTGGAGAGATTTATATAGCCAGAAATCAAATACTGAGGAGCACCGTCCTCTAATTATGCCATTCACATAAATGCCATCTTGGAAGATATACTTGTCCAGCTTATTTAATAACCTAAATTTATCCTCACCTTTACATCTTCCCTGGTTCATGTCTATTTCTGATCCTTCTTCCCTTGGCAACAATTTCTTCTCTAGGAGCTCATGGAAAGCAGAAATTGAAAAGCAGTAGTGATGTCATATACGCAAACCATTTTTTTCCTGTGGCTAGACATGTAAGACTTGAGAAGGTAAATAGCAACATATTGTCTTCTGTCACTGTTGTGGTGGGTAAAACTCCTTAAAATGCCCATAGAAAGTGGACAGTCAGAACCGTCAGTGTACTACTTGTTTGTTTAAAGTGCTCTCGGATACCTGTGTATCACTAGTAATTACTGCCCCCACAAAAGAAGACTAATAGACATAGCAACAAGATAGAGTTTATGAAAATTTAATCAGAAAGTACTCAGAATTAATTAAATGGCTAGGAAATCAAGCAGCATATAGTAATCATGGAGATATTTTCTCTGCTACCCAGCAAACATAACATTGATTGGTTATATGTAGCATAAAAAAGGAAATGTCAATGATATATAGAATTACTATTAGCATTAGAAAATTATCTATCCTGTAGACAGGATCAGTAAAATAACATGTAAAGTATAGCTGTAAATTTAAGCATTGTCTATACAGAAATGCATATGTGTGATTATGTATTAGCTGTGAACTCAAGTACCGCACATTTACATTAAGAATCTTCAGATGACAGGTGACAGTTTATTTTAACTCTCAATTTCCTGGGTATTTTCCATCTGTATGGTAAATTCTGGACAAGTATTCTTGATGGCCTAGGATCTGGTTGATATACACAATTTGTTTTTATTAAAATAAAAATAGCTTTCAGGCAACTATTAATAGTAGTGTTGCAAACATAATTGTTGTGAAAATGTGGTATTGTTTTACATTTCCACCAAAGGTAATGAAGGCTGAAGATTAAATATTACAGAAGAAAATAAAATAAATGTGGAAATTGCAAAAGCTAATAAATAGCATACCAGTGTCATCCCACTTCTAGTTGACCTTTTGATGGACGTCTCCTCTGTTTAACCAGTGTATCATCAATACTTTACACTTCTTGCAGTTTGTGTCTACCTTACGTCTTACTGCCTGTGATAGAAATAATGAATAGTAAGAGAAAAGAGGAGAGGACAAAGCACATGACAAAAAGCCAAGTTGTTCTTTAGAAGCTGTTCTTTAGAAGTTTTCATCAAAACTTAGGCTATGAAAATAGTTGCAATGTTTTTGTATCACTATGTGTAATCAAAAAGAACCTCATTACAATGATATGGATTAGTAACAACTTGAAAGAGGCCTTCATGATTTCCTGCAGAACTACTTTAAACTGTTTCAGGTAGTGGCTCCACATTTTTAAATATTCTTTTCTGTTTCAACCAGTTATAACTGAAAAACAGAATAGCAGCACAAGGGTTGGATAACCAAAGCACTGATACCAGATAAAGCACTGATAAGACTAGAAAAAGGTTAGACAGAGCTGTGAAAGTCTTTTAAAATGAGGAAATAACTGAAATGTTTTGAAGTATAAAAAGCATAAATATAAATTTTTGAAAAAAAAAACAAAAACAAAAAAAAACCAACCAAGACAAAACAAGAACAGGAACAGGAACAGGAACAGGAACAGGAACAGGAACAGGAACAGGAACAAGAAGAAGAAGAAGAAGAAGAAGAAGAAGAAGAAGAAGAAGAAGAAGAAGAAGAAGAAGAAGTTTTTAAAAAAGTCAGTCATGATTAGGCCAGTTGACCATACAATTAATATTGGTCCAAAATGTAATATTTTTTTTGGGAGATTGATGTTTAGAGAAGATTTCTTTTGATAATTACATTTTTTAAAAGTGTTATACAGAATCACAGAATGACTAAGGTTGAAAGAGACCTCTAAGATCATCAAGTCCAACCATCAACCTAACACTGCCATGCCCACTAAACCATGTCCTGAAGTGCCACATCCACACTCTTGAACACCTCCAGGGATAGTAACTCCACCACCTCCCTGGGAAGTCTGTTCCAGTGTTTGACCACTCTTTCAGTAAAGGAATTTTTACTAATATCTGATCTAAATCTCCTCTGGCACAACTTAAGGCCATTTCCTTTTGCCCTATCACTTGTCACTTGGAAGAACAGACCAACACCCACCACACTACAACCTCCTTTCAGGTAGTCATGGAAAGAGCCATCCTACCCTTGAGCAGATCAACACTTCCGACCCGATTTGATGTCTTCTGCATAATTACTGAGGGAGCACTCAATCCCCTTGTCCAGATCATTCATAAAGACATTAAACAGAACTGGCCCCAAAACTGAGCCCTGGGGAAGAACACTTGTGACTGGCTGGTAACTGGATTTAGTTCAATTCACCACAACTCTCTGTGCTCGGCCTCCAGCCAGTTCTTAACTCAGCAAACGGTAAACCAGTCTAAGTCATTAGCTGCCAGCTTCTTCAGGAGGACGCTGTGGGAGACTGTGTCAAAGGCTTTATTAAAGTCCAGGCAGACAACATCCACAGCCTTTCCTTCATCCAGTAGGTGGGTCATCATAGAAGGAGATGACGTTCATCAGGCAGGACCTGCCTTTCATGAATCCATGCTAGCTTGGCCTGATCCTCTGATTGTCCTGTTTGTGCCATGTGAGTGTACTCAATATGAACCATTTCATGATCTTTCCTGGTACCAAGGCCAGGCTGACAAGCCTGTAGTTCCCTGGATCCTCTTTCCGACCCTTGTAGATGGACATCACACTGGTAAGCCTTCAGTCATCTGTGACCTCCCCAGTGAACCAGGACTGTTGATAAATGATAGAGAGTGGTTTGACAAGCTCTTCCATCAGCTCCTTCAGTACTCTTAGTTGGATCCCATCTGGCCCCATAGACTTGTGGGTGTCCAGGCGGCATAACAGGTCATTAACTGCTTCCTCTTGGATAACCAGGGGTTTCTTCTGATCTCTGTACCTGTCTTCCAGTTCAGGAGGCTGAATAACTTCAGGATAGCTGGTCTGACTAATAAAGACTGAGGCAAATAAGGCATTAAGCACTTCAGCCATTTTCTCATCTTTGGTAACAATGTTACCTGCCGCATCCACTAAAGGATGGAGATTCTCCTTGGCTCTCTTTTTGTTGCTAATGTCCTTGTAAAAACAATTTTTGTTATAATATATGACAGCGGCCAGAATGAGTTCTAGCTGGGCTTTTGCTTTCCTAATTTTCTTTCTGAATGACCTGACAAGATCCCTGTACTCTTCTTGTGTTGCCTGCCCCTTCTTCCAAAGGTGATATACTCTCTTTTTTTTCCTGAGTTCCAGCTAAAGCTCCCAGCTCAGCTGAGATGGTCATTTTCATTCATCTTACAGCACATGGGGACAGCCTGTTCCTGTGCCTTTCTTAAAGGTTTCTTTCTTGAAGAAAGTACGTGGGCCCTGATGGGATGCAACCCTGAGTGCTGGCAGATGTTATTGCTAAGCAAATCTCCCTCATCTTTGAAAAGTCCTAGAGAACTGGAGAGGTTCCTGAAGGCTGGAAGAAATTCAGTGTCACTCTGGTCTTCAAAAAGGGAAAGAAGGAGGACACAGGAAAATACAGGCCAAACAGCCTGACTTCTGTCTCTGAAAAGGTGATGAAAAAACTCATTCTGGATGTCATCTCTAAGCATGTGAAGGAGAAGGTTATCAGGACTGGTCAACATGGATTCACCAATGGGAAGTCATGCTTGACCAATCTGATAGCCTTCTATGATGACATTACTGGCTGGGTAGATGAGGGGAGAGCAGTGTATGTTGTCTACTTTAACTTCAGCAAGGCTTTTGACACTGTCTCCCATAACATCCTCATAGGTAAGCTTAGGAAGTGTGGGTTAAATGAGTGGACAGTGCGGTGGATTGAGAACTGGCTGAATGGCAGAGCTCAGAGAGTTGTGATCAGAGGCACAGAGTCTAGTTGGAGGCCTGTGGCTAGCAGTGTTCCCCTGGGGTCAGTACTGGGTCCAGCCCTGTTCAATATATTCATCAATGACCTGGATGAAGGAACAGAGTTTGCAGATAATAAAAAACTGGGAGAAGTGGCTGATCTATCAGAAGGCTGTGTTGCCATTCACAGAGATCTGGACAGGCTGGAGAATTGGGCAGAGAGGAACCTAGTGACGTTCAACAAATGTAAGTGTAGGGTCCTGCACCCAGGGAAGAATAACCCCATGCACTGGTACTGCTTAGAGGGTGACCTGCTAGAAAGCAGCTCTGCAGAGAAGGACCTGGGAGTCCTGGTGGACGACAGGGTAACCATGAGCCAGCACTGTGCCTTTGTGTCCAAGAAGACCAATAGTATCCTGGGGTGCATTAAAAAGAGTGTGGTCAGCAGATTGAAAGATGTTATCCTCCTCCTCTACTCTGCCCTAGTGAGGCCACATCTACTGTACTGTGTTCAGTTCTGGGCTCCTCAGTTCAAAAACGATGAATAGCTACTGGAGAGAGTTCAGTAGAGGGTTATGAATGTGATTAGGGGACTGGAGCATGTCTCTTATGAGGAAAGGCAGAGACATCTGGTTCTGTTTAGCTGGGAAAGAAAAGACTGAGAGATTTTAACAACGCTTATAAGTATCTAAGGGGTAAGTGTCAAAGAGGATGAGGCCAGACTCTTCCGTGGTGCCCAGCAACATGGCAAGCGGCAATGGGTACAAACTAGAACACAGGAAGTTCAAGCTAAACATGAGGGAAAACTTCTTTAGCCTTGAGGGTGGCATACCACAGTAATGGGCTGCCCAGAGCAGTTGTGGAGTCTCCTTCTCTGGAGATATTCAAAACCAACCTGGACATTATCCTGTGCAACATGCTGTAAGTGAATCTGCTTTGTCAGAGGGTTGGACTAGATGATCTCCAGAGGTCCCTTCCAGCTCCTAGCATTCTGTGATTCAGTGATTCTGTGAATAAGAGTTTCTCCGGTGCCTGTATTCATACTCAGGAACAGAAATTCCAACTTGAGATTACAGATGTTGTGGAAAAACTAGTTGCAAGTCCATAATGAAGTCAGTTATTTCTGGATCAATTCCTGTTTTCAGAAGCATTTTTTTTCTCATTTCTGAAATTGGCAATGCTCAAACTGATTGTGTTAATATTGTCTCTTCCAGGAAGATATGTGGCATGACTAGATGGGGGATAATGTGGTAAAAGGAAGTTAAAGTATTTTCTTACTCTCCTTACTCTTCGTTCATTCTAAGGCCAATTCAGTCCTTGGGTTAAAAAAGTCTGCCTGCATTCCCTGTAACAGTAGTCTACACAGTAACAGCAGGTCTGACACTCTGAGTTTTTCAGTCTCCCATTACTCACACTCAACTCTATTCTTACATTTCTTTCACCTACTTACATCTGACTCACACAGGCAACTCTGGGAAGAGACTGATGTGAGAATATACTTGGGGAAATGCTGAAGTCTCACCCAAACTGCTGTAGTAGGACATAATTCATAAAACATACATAATTCTTTCTAAAAAGAAATTATTTTCTTGCTTAGGAAAAGAGAGAGTGATTTATGACAGAACAGAACTACTTGCAAGTGGTCTTGCACTTTCTGAATACAAGTGTAGGTCGTCCACTCTATTCTGTTACTGTAACAGAAGTGCTGCTTTGCTGCTGGAGCAAGGATCAGACTTGTGTCGTAGTCCTCACTATTGTTATAGGAAGAATGATTGTATTTATTACTTATGTTTTGTATCTTCCAAAGATGATATTCACTCATTCAGTAGAAATTCAAGTGCTGGAATATTTCAGATTCCAAGTACTTTACTTTCTTATAAGTAAGATAGACCAATAAGCAAAATAGTCTAACCTCATATTCTTTAAATTAGCTAAGGGTTGTTAATGATGTTTTGAAAGTAGGGCACTAGGTAACAATTCATTTATTGGGAACAATACACCTGACAGTATGTTTTATTATAAACAGGACATGTTATGCAACCAATATCTGAAAAAAACCTAAATTTCAGGGTATATAACTTGTTGATTAAATAAATTGATTTATTCTTTCTGGTTTTATTCTGTCTGTCTGTGTTTCTTATGCATCCATACTCAGTAACCAAATTTATTTCAGTCTCCTAAGTATTTTTTTTTATTTATGTTGAGGAAAAAACTCTTAATAAATGAATCCTCATCCTGTGAAATTAAGATTTGAATGTAAAGTATGGTTTCTTTTGCTAGATTCTATGAGTTCAACAACCAATGTTATTATTTTTATTAAATAATAGCATATGAATAAACATTTATAAATTCTATAAATTTTAATATATATTCTCCATAGACTTCAGATAGTATAAAAGTAACAAAAGCAAAGGATAAATACTTAAAATAAAAGCGAAAGCTCAGTAAGACTTATTGGACAAAAACTGTTTGTCCTCAGCATCTCCTTGGAAGCAGGATTAAGCCCAAACTATTCCCCTGAGAGTTGAGGAACCCTATTACTAGTAGATGACCTGGCAAACCTGCGTATTAGGCAGGTGGGTACATACTTTTTTAACGGTGACAATGGATCCTTACTAATTTACATTTTTCTTGCTCTCTTTTGTCAGAAAGTGTCTAGCTTTCTTTTTTGTCTTAGAGCAGCAGTGCTACTAATGTTTTGTTATAGGATCCTCAGACTCAATGGAACAAAGTGATATTTTTTGCTTTTGAATATTTTCATATTTCTCTCTTTCAAAAGTTATTGATATAAAATTGTTACAAGATATAAATAATATTCTCAGAAAAATTTACTTAAGAATGTAAAATTACTTCTAATACTCAAAGTATCTAATACTCAAAGTACTTGAACAACATGTAGTGCCAACGTATGGTTAAATTCTTTTAGACCTACAGACACAAGGTGGTAGTATCAGCCTTCAGTAATTATTGTTTGGTTTGGCATTGCTTCTAGTTAATAGCCTTTGTTCCCTCTTCTCTCCAAACAAGGACTAGATAAAATCATTTGTAATCTGACTTTTATCCTGCTAACATTCAGTGTATATCTAGAACTACTCATGCGTCAGTCAAGTAGTAAACTGGTAAATTACAGAAGTGCAAATGAAATCAAAGCAAGGATCCTCATCGTTCACAGCAAGCTAGAGAAAATGTGTATTTTTCTGGTTTATCATGTCTCTTCATAAATGCTAAGACTACTGAAGAGTGACTAAAAAAATAAAAATAAAATAAAATAAAATAAAAGTGTAAAGAAGAGGTTCTTCCCCAAGTGCAAGACTTTGCATTATGAACTTCTTGTCTGTCTCTTTCTAGTCTGTCAATGACCACCATCTGAAGGTCAGCACAACCATCTGGTCTATCAAACATTCCTTGTTTATCCATGCAGTGCTGCTGCTGTGATTGCTTGATTTCCTAGGATGGACCATTCTTGAGCTCAGAGCAGAGATAATCAGTCAGATCTTCTTGTTCTCTCTTCTCTCCAGGGCCGTATCCTATGAGATTTTTCCAAGTAGGTCCCTGACCATACCTGTTCTCCTGAATTCCAGAGCTGAAATACTCCTATTAGCCTTATTTACTCTTCTAAAGATGTTGTATGTATATAATATCATCACTACAACCAAGGCTTCTCCCAACCTTCATATCCTCAGCCAATTCTTCCTTGATGATAAGAATCAGGTCCAACAAAGACCTTGCTCTTGTTGGCTCCCTAGTCACTTGTGTTAGGCAGTTGTCACTGCATTCCAGAAACCTTCTCATTTTTTTTACAGTTCTATCTCTTTTGGATATCTGTTTATCTAGCACATATGTACTATACTATCATGTAGCATTCCTGATAATGAACCTCATACATAAGGAAATAATATCTGGTTATCAGTGGAGAGTATTTGCTTTTTGCACTTGAAATACCAGGATTACAAGATACAACTTAAGAGTAAATGATGTATATGGAAATTAATCTTTAGTTATAGAGAAAGTCTGTTAGGCTAGGCTTATCCTTCATTATTGAATTCATGCTTCTAGCAATCTGACTTTATATGAAGACACATAGTCTAATAAATGCAATATAAAATAAAGGTTATCTTGTCTGTATTTCAATTGTTTTTCCATAAATTAATGATGCAGGTAATGCTTAGCCAGCCACTGACTGTGTGTGTATGTGTAACTTGATACTATGGTCTAATTACTGGCATGAGTTTAGAATTCCTTCATTACTCATATGACAAGACTACAAATCAGAAGTGCCAGGTTCTCCCAAATGAATGTCAATAAAAACCTGTTATGAGTCTTAAGGATGGATTATCTGTGGCAGGATGATTGAGCAATAGCCAGAGAATGCCCGAATAAGAGTAGCTCCTGGAAAATCAGCCCATCAGTTTGATGACTGAATTTTAATTAGGAAGCCTAAGTGTTTTCTCTAGGACTTTGTTTAAACTATGCATAACATTCATGACCTGAATCAATTAGATGAGAATTATGAAAAAATTTTATTTATCTCTAGGTTAATTTTAGCTTGATTAGAGATTAATGATGAGTATTAGTATAGTAAATATTGTCAAATCTAGGCTATTTATTGATCTAGAGTCTGAAGAAGGACTTGGATTTGAGGATCATAATATTTAAGTAGTAGGATTTTGGTGAAAGTTTATTTCTTAAGCAGGGAATATTCTACTATTAGAGTTTTTCCTACATTCCCACCATGTGAGCCAAAACTAGATTTTAGGCTGCTTCAAAAATAAAATTTCA
>NW_010171122.1:0-18630 GCF_000695765.1 Mesitornis unicolor | reverse complement strand
CTAAGTGTGAAACACAGCAAGAGCTAGAGATTCCGGAAAGTTCTGTGTATGTGAAGATCTAGGTCTGAATCCAAGCTTCTTTAAATCCAGGTCCAAGATTTTCAGTTTAAACTATCTCTGAGCAAAGAAAAGTAACAACAGCTTGAGCTTGCAGCTCTAATAATGTGAGATGAAATAAATGCTATGATTATAGACAGGCTGATTCTCACCATTCAGACTTAACTGGATCTACACTTCTTTTTTAAATTACTTTCTCACTGTAAGAGGGAGACTGGCACTTTTCATCAGTTGTGTTAATACTAAGTGCTTCCAAATTTCAGAATGAAATAATTGTGTTAAACTAATGTGTGATCGAAAATAGTTACAGTTATATTGATTTACACTGTAATTTTGGGAATGGAATTTGCAATTTTGACAGGTTTGTAAAATAGAACCTTTTAATAAAACCAGAAATATTAGTTATTCTATAAAGCTGAGCATTTAACTATTACATACTGTATTCAGTTATTAGAGAAATAAGAACACTAGAAGTTTAAAAATGCTCTGAATGTTTCTTCTTTTGCAGTTTATATCCTCTATATGCAGGAATTTATTTCTAGGATAAAATTAAAAACAGTTAAGCAGTTTACTTTAGATCTGGGTATAGCAACTGTATTGAATTTAAGAAAATTAAATAATGAATCCTGAAAGACGTCTGCCACTCTGAGTAGATTGGATGTGGACATACAAGAGTGGAACCGCACCTGGCTTTACTTTCCATAACCAACCATTAAGTTCTCATGTAAGATAAAATTCTTTTGAAACAAATTTTTATCCAAAATATTTTTTTCTTCACCTTCCCTTGTCTTTTCTTATAACAGGACCTGAAAAGACTTAAGATCTAAGTTTTCAAGTCTTTTTTTGTTGTGGGTTTTTTTTTTTCTTGCAATTACTTTTATGCCAACCCTCTATTTGTGTCTACTGTCTTAAATCTAAGGAAATAATTCCTCTCCTTTGCATGTGGACAGAGATTCTGTGCAGGACAATTTTAACTGCTTTGAACACTTCATCTCAACATGTATGAAGAAGAGGTAAATATGATCCATTATGCTTATGTACAATAGGATTAATCTACCCACAGTCGAGTACTGTAAAATTTAAAAGCCTAGTCTCAATATTAAAAAAACCAAACCTATATGGACATTTAAAAGTAATGTTTATTGTGCTATCACGTAGTACTTGAAATATTAGACAGAAAGATAAATGTGCAAACTTTGGAATAGATCAGAACAGAACAAATACATGACAGGAACAGAGTATTGCCAAAAAACTATACAAGCAGAGTAAGACTTCAATGAAGGGCTTCAGGATACACATGTGACCATCTAAGCCTAATTCCCATGTATTTTTTATAACAGTGGCATGTAGAAACCACATATGGAGATATTATATGTATTTATTTCCATTTATAAGCAGCCTAAATGCTACACCTCTGTCAAACAATTGGCAGAATACCAGTCTTCTTTGCATGGTTTTTGCTTTTGTTGTTGGTTTGAGATTTTTTTTTTGTTGTTTGGTTTTAGTTTTGTTTTTGTTTTGTTTTGTTGTGTTTTTGTGTGTGTGGGTTGGTTTTTTTTTTAAATCTAAACAAGAAATCCTGTGTTCTAAAGAAAACAAACAACCCTGTCAGCCCTGCTTAACCTCCACTGGAGATTTCAGCAGTTTGGCTAGCTGTCATCTCTGAAGCCTAAAAGCTGTTACTTGGTTGTCATGAATTGGAATTGCAAATGGTCATTTCCAATTGCAGTCATAAAAGTCTGGATCTGAGAGACAAGGAGAATTAAAAAAATCTTACTGTTCGATTTGTGTGTACTCTAACACTGTACTGCATGTGCAGTTGTCAATTGTCATACTTATGGCTTCAAAATATTTAAGAAAGGAAGGCTGATTCAAAATCAGTTGCGGTTCTTCAAAACATAAGATATGTTACTATTGGCAATAAACAATTATTATTCCCCTCTATTTTTGAAGTAAATATTTAAATTATCTGCTGTTTTTTTAAGGAAATGAATGTCATGAAAAACACATAGTAGCTTGCTGAAGAAAGCTACAGCAGTAAAAATATCAGTGACTTCAGTGAACTCTAGTGGACTGGTTCTGATTAAGTGCATTCAGTTTGAATTTCAAATGTGGAATCCACAGTAAATCAGGAGTGTATTTTGGAATGTATTTGGTGCATTAGAGAACAGTGAGAATAAAAATCTCTCTGAGGTAAACATAGGCTACAAAAATATTTGCCAGAATGAGAAGTATAAAGCTGTCAGGCAAAGAAATTCTCCCCTCTCTCCCCTATTTCTTTTGAGGTGTGTTTTAAAAAGCATTATACCAGAAATTATATGCTTAAAAGAAATTATTCTAAATATTTTAAATTTGGGTTAATCTGATTCTAAGATAAAGATACGAGGAACGCAAAAGATAATTTTATTTAAATGCCTGATTTTAGGAATGTAATAGCAAAATTTAATAAAAATTGCATCGAAATATGATGTGAAAATGCTTAGTGCTCCTCTTGGTGCCCAAAGAAAAAATTTCTTGTTTCATTTCCTGCTTTTAAATGGAATTTTGTTTCATTCCTAGCTACTGTGCCCTTCAAGGTATTGAATGTTCTGTTTGCATCTCTCCATCCAGGAGACAATGGGTTAATTATACTTATTTGATTCTATAAGTGGAATGTCTCAATTCTCACTTTCTCAACAGCAAATGAGGTGCAAAGTTCTATCCTGCCTTTTAGAGCAAAAAATATATTTCCATTTAAGCCAACCACCCTGGTCTAGTATCTTGTCTATGTGGAATCAAGAACAAAGAGATGAATTCAGAGAACAGTCATTCTTCTTGTGTGAACTCTTGCTTTCTCTTGTGGTGCCATACAGACAGACAGACAGACAGACAGACACACACACACACACACACAGTTTTCTTGCAGTGCCATGGAAAAAGGTGATACTCGGAAACACTTTAAATCGATTGTTATTCTTTCTGATATGTTCCCTACCACACACCACTGCAAAGTGAGGTACATCATCATATATAATCCCAAGGCCATAGCAGTACGTATTTAAAGAACAGAAGTATTCACCAGATGTTCCACAACCTTTAACTTTCAAAATTCATTGTGGGACCAGATGCTAGAAGATAAATCAGGATAAGATCAGTGATAAAAACTGTTTTGAAATAACCATTTTTTTCAGTGGTTTCTTAGTTTTCACATGTTCAGATCTTTCTAACACTGGGAAAACAGACAAAGTAAAGAAAAATTTAAGCCTGTTTTGACACTATTCTAGCCCTATGGAACTACTGAAAAATGACTGTATTCCAATATGAGATTAAAGCTCTTCTGGTACCTCAAAACTGCACTATTCAGATATAGTTCCTATCCAGACACCTCAGGAACAGACGAAAGGGAGTAATATCTGGGTTTGTTTTTAAAGCACATTTTTTTTGAAGAAATAAATGAATTTTCATACCCATTTCAGATTTAGGAACAAGAAAGACTTATAGTCTAAGTAAAATCTAAATTAACAGCTCAGCAGTAACAGTAACATCCATGTTCCTATTTCAGAAGTGGTTGTTTTCTTTTGCTATTATTTACATTCTCTGCATCTATTAATAACTTTCACTTCTTTGAAGCTGCTTAAAGTGTAGAGTAGGGGAGTAGGGGAGTAGAATGTAACAAAACCCTACTGGGAGATTGTAAGGGAAAAATATCCTCTGTAGTAAAAAGCTGAGCTCTAAAAAAATTTAGTAAAGCAAGTACTTATCCTCTAAAAAAGAAACATTACATTTATTGCATTAGAGAAAAGTGTCAGTTTGTCCTTAACACATCTTTATATAGGATTTTTTTTAACTTATAAACTGGAAAAAAATTGCTTTTATTTCCCAGAATATAATATAGCATTTTACTGTCTCAATAAAAAGTTTTCAGAACTTTAATGAGGAAAAACATGTGCCAGATTGTAAATATAAATGTTATTAAGTCACTATTAACTGTTAAAGAGTTTTTTCTTTCATTTTTAATTAAAAATATGACTTTAAACTAAAATGATGTAGGGAAGCCATTCTTCTAGCATATATATATATATATATACAATTAACTAATTGCTAACCCATAACTCTGCTGAAAACTTCCTTTCACTGCTACTTTAAAGGATCTTAACAGTGGCCAAATGCTATATAGCATCTTGTCTTTCAAAATACCTATGTTAATATTATAAAAATGTTCATTTTAATATAGTTGGGGTTTTTTTTCTTGTGGGTCTCAAGAATTCAAATTATGAGATGTTCTATTAAGATACAGAATTCCAATTCTGCATTTACTGTTAATCCAAATTAATAAAATGCAGCTAAGTGAAACCACGAGCTAAATATAGGGATCTATATAATTTGATATACTTTATTAAAGATAACATTAAATGTAGATATGGGAATTTGGTAATGAAATGAATGTACCTTAAGTACAGTAAATACATAGAAAAGTTCTGGAAGATTATACATCAAAGCTGGTCCTGATTTAAGGGGTTTCTTTCAAACATTTAGCTACCTCAAATATTAGGATAGATGTTACTAGTAAATTTTCTCTTTCTTGGATGTGCCCTTGCAGCCAAGAAGGCCAATGGCATCCTGAGGTGTATTAGAAAGGGTGAAGCTTGTAGGTCGAGAGAGGTTCTCCTTCCCTTCTACTCTGCCCTGGTGAGACCGAATTCGGAGTATTGTGTTCAGTTCTGGGCCCCTCAGTTCATGAAGTACAGGGAATTGCTTGAAAGAGTCCAGCGCAGAGCCACAAAGATGATTGAAGGAGTGGAGCATCTCCCTTATGAGGAGCGGCTGAGGGAGCTGATTCTTTTTAGCTTGGAGAAGAGGAGACTGAGGGGTGACCTCATGAATGTTTATAAATTTGTAAAGGGCAAGTGTCAGGAGGAAGGAGCCAGGTTCTTCTCTCTGATGTCCAATGATAGGACAAGGGGCAATGGGAGCAAACTGGAGCATAGGAGGTTCCATGTGAAGATAAGGAAAAACTTCTTTACTGTAAGGGTTACAGAGCACTGGAGCAGGCTGCCCAGAGAGGTTGTGGAGTCTCCTCCTCTGGACACATTCAAAACCCGCCTGGACGCATTTCTGTGTGACCTAGTCTAGGTGATCCTGCTCTGGCAGAGGGGTTGGACTAGATGATCTTTCAAGGTTCCTTCCAACTCCTCATATTCTGTGATTCTGTGACTTTACATGAGATTGTAGAAAAGTAAGTGTTAAATATAGTCATATGTTAGCAAAACAAACCAAAACCAACTAACCAAAAAAAGCAACCAACCAAAAACCAAGCTGTACTAATACATGCCAGTTCACTGATCTGTTTAAATTGTTTTAGTTTGCACTTACTGCTCATTCAGAGATGCTGTGCTGGGAGTCCATGCCAACCATGTATGATGGTTATGCACAGAATCACTGTTCACAAGCAGAGGAGCTAATTATGTCTGTAGACTGCAGTAATAAACTGAAACATTTACAAAATAGAAAATACCAAATGACAAAGTATGAACTTTTAACAATCCACACTTATACTAGAGGTGCTGAGTTCATTCAAAACATGAAAGTAAAAGCTAGAAGACTAACATTTATTTCAGTGCAGTTTAGGAGTCAGCTTTTACTGTGAGGATGTGTTATTGAATCAAATGTTGACTTAAATGGTAATTGAAGAATGTAAAAATTCACATTTTCTTAAATCTTGATTACTTATCACAGACTTTCTGCTCATGGCAGACATGGCCTGTAGGAATGTAGAGCTGGCAAAAAGGTTGAAACTTACAGCCAGGGTAAGACTTTAACCTCCAATAGCAGTTTACAATCTACTGATTTTTTAAGAATAATAGAGATGTTTTTCATTTTCATGGTTTAGCCCCAGTGCCCAACTGAGCACCACGATGCCCCAAAAAGGACTAGTCAAAATAAGGACTGGGAGGACTTCTCACCACTTAAAAAGGTCACAGACAAAAGACAGACTCATCATAAAGAATAAAAGCAAAACAATTTTGTTACCAACATCAGAGTAGAATAATGGGAGATACAACCAGATCCTAAAGTCAAAACACCTTGCCCCCACCCCTCCCTTCTTCCCGGGCTCTGCTTTTGTTCCAGGATTCTACACCCTCACCCCCCCACCCTTTATCTTGAGGCATAGCAGGATAGGAGTGGAGTTTGCAGACGGTTTCGTGCCATGTGCTTCTCAGGAGTAGGAAGGCTCAGCCCAGTCTCTCTCTCTGCTTCCACGTGGCCCCCTTTTCCCTAGGGAAAAAAAAAGCCCTCAAAAGTCCAATCTGGGTCTGCCCACGGTCACAGTTCCCTCACACACGAACTGCTCCAGCACACACTGCCTGGATTCACGGCTTCTTCAGGGGCAACCACTGCTCATGTGGCCCTGCCCCACTGGTGAACTCTTATGGGCTGCAGGCCAGTCGACCTGGCTCTTGCCACGTGTTGAAAAAGGGGAACCTAGGCTCTGCGTCATCCTCCTCCTCCCTCTCCTTTCTTTCCTTCAAACCGACCTTGGTGTTCTTCAAAGTTGTTCTCCTCAGGCCCCACTCCTTTTTCCGCTGCAGGTTTCTTCTGATGGTTCTGGAGTTCCCGGCTGTCTCTCTCTCTTTTTTTGGGGGGATGGAGCAGCAGCAGGGCTTAAGCTCAAGTTGTGGTCAGGGACGGCCCAGGTTGTCCGTGCAGGGCCGGGGTCGTGCCACTCGCACCTGGGGCTGTGCTGATCGGGGCTGGTGCCAGAGAGAGTGAGAGATTGTGCCCTGCACGCCCCTTAAATAAATGAATTCACAGGGGTGCTGATTGGCTTGACCCTGATCAGAGGTGTGTCTGACAAAGGAAAAGGGGGAACTTTTCAGGGAGCTTCTTAAAGGGCCATCTCCATAGCCCTTCCCCCATTACCAAAGACACAACCAAAAAACCCTCACAGAAAATGCAGTACATTCATTAGAAAAAAATACAACAAACATACTTTTCTAAATGTAACACTTAGATACGGTGAACTTGATGGATATACTCCATCTGTGTTTCATAGTTAGTTCCAGTTCCAATGCAACTTATAAAAGTGGAAAATGCATGACATGACTCATTCTTTCAAAATTTCACTTAGTATCTGAGATCAGTGGTGTAGTTAATGCATCTAAAACCACAGATAACATCATTTTAATTAAAAATGCTAGCATAGTAATTACTTTTTAAGCATATGGCCACAGATAAGAAAATTGAATGACACTTAAATTGGGTTTGTAAGAAAACGAATTTGCATTAAAAAGTAATTATTAGCCATTTTGGTGGCACTGTGGGAAATCAAGGCTATGAGTCTTTGCTCCTTAGGTTGGGTAACCTGTTTTATGAGAGGTGATATATTTGGGCTTTAAGGCAAATGGGGTCTCAGTGATTTTTCGCATCTCAGTTTCAGTTTAATTAGTGTCATCACACAGAGTAACATTTGTTCCTTTTTTTGGAGTAGCAGACAAATGGCCCTTTCTAAAATGACTGGAAAATGCCATGGCTCTGTAAATAAAGAGGTGGTGAAAGGAGTGTTTAATTTCAGTTCTGCATATTTTTTAATGCAATATTAATCCAGTTAAAGTTTCAGTGTAGTAAGGTTTGAAGAAATGTAAAATGAGCAAGAAAACAAAAGTTGCTCTTCCAAGTAATTTTTTTTCCCAAATGAGAGCTGGCTTATTAATATCCTTAAAAATAATTTGATTAATTTCTGCTATATTAAAAAAGAAATTATTTCATTTATTTTATTCTGTCTTTGCTCAGCTTATGTCTAATTTTTAAACCAAATAAAGATGAAATTTCACCGGGATGAAAATGGGATATTACTTTAAAAAAATATCAATTTCTATTAATTTCTATCGTCAAGAATTACATTTTAAAATATAATTTTCTTACTGTCGTGGTTTAGGCCCAGTGCGCAACTGAGCCCCACGATGCCCCAAAAAGGGGGCTAGACAAAATAAGGACTGGAAGGGCTTCTCACCACTTAAAAGGTCACAGGCAAAAGACAGACTCATCAAAGGGAGAAAAAAAAAATTAATTTGTTACCAACAATAGCAGAGTAGAACAGTGAGAGATACAAGCAGATCTTAAAGTCAAACATCTTCCTCCCACCCTTCCCTTTTTCCCAAGCTCAGCTTTGTTCCCCGTTTCTTCACTTCCCAGCCCCTGCCCAGGGGTGCAGGGGGGATGGGAATAAGTGTTGCAGTCAGTTTGTCCAATCCGGTCTCTGCTCCTCCTTCCTTTTCAGGGGTAGGGGAGGACTCCTCCCAGCCTCCCTCTGCTTCCACGTGGTGACCTTCCCACAGGAGAAAAGTCCTCCACAAAAGTCCAAATGTGGATCTGCTCACAGCTGCAGCTCCCTTACACACATACTGCTCCAGCACACTCTGCCCGGAGTCACAGCCTCTTCAGAAGCAGCCATCTGCTCATGTGGCTTTGTCCCACCGGTGAACCTCCACAAGCTGTAGGTGGGTTGACCTGCTCTCCTGCCATGGGTTGCAGCGGGTACCTCAACTCTGAGCTCTCCTCCTCCACCCTCTCTTTTCTTCTTTCACTCACCTTGGTTTTTTTTAGAAGTTGTTCTCCTCAGGTCCCTTTCTTTTCTCTGCTGCAGGTCTCTTCTGATGGTTCTGAAGAGTTCCCAGCTCTCTCTTTCAGGCTGGAGCTGCAGCAGGGTTTAAGCTTAAGCTGAGGCTAGGGCCAAGCCACCCACACCGGGGGCCACACTGGTTGGGGACCAGTGCAAGAGAGTGAGGAAGTGCTGCACTCCCCCCCTTAAATACATTGATTTGCAAGGACACTGATTGACTTGGCCCTGGTCAGTGGTGGTTCTGACATTGGAGCCAGGGGAGCTTTTCAGATAGCTTTGTACAGGTTTATCTTCACAGTACTCCCTCAGTAAAAAAAAACCAAACCCCAAAACGAAGCCTCTCACAGAAAACCCAATGCACTTACAATAGAAAGTGAGTGGGAGCTGAAAGTGTTTACTGTCTGTCCAAAATGGGGTTTTCTTGTTTTTTCTCATCAGCAAATTATTTAAAAATCTGAACTTTTCTGAAGTCTTTTTCAGCATAATTTCTGGGCTCACTTTAGTTCATATCCACAAGTTGTATGACAAATCATATCTTGTTCGTCTTGGCAATGAGAAATACTGCTGTTTAAAAAGTAGCAAAATATTCAAGTTCTACATACGAATGAAGAGTTCTTTGTCAAAAGATTTTTGGACATTATTGAGCCTCTGACATGCTCATTTCATTGGACTTTGTTATACTGAAAAACATTCCCAGGTGCAAGATTATTCAGGATTTATATTACACTTGAACATCCCTATTGGAAAACAATGAAACAAAGTTGTCAGGTGACATAAATATGAAAGTTTCAACATGTTTTCTGTGGTAATTGGGCCATCAACATGATAAGCTCCTAGCTTTTTAGCCAGAAGATTGTTTTTCAAGAAATATTAAATGCTATTTTGAGATTAGATCTGAATCACGAAATCACAGAATCTCAGAAATCACAGAATCACAGAATCACAGAATATTAGGAGTTGGAAGGAACCTTGAAAGATCATCTAATCCAACCCCTCTGCCAGAGCAGGATCACCTAGACTAGGTCACACAGAAATGCATCCAGGTGGGTTTTGAATGTGTCCAGAGGAGGAGACTCCACAACCTCTCTGGGCAGCCTGCTCCAGTGCTCTGTAACCCTTACAGTAAAGAAGTTTTTCCTTATCTTCACATGGAACCTCCTATGCTCCAGTTTGCTCCCATTGCCCCTTGTCCTATCATTGGACATCAGAGAGAAGAACCTGGCTCCTTCCTCCTGACATTTGCCCTTTACAAATTTATAAACATTCATGAGGTCACCCCTCAGTCTCCTCTTCTCCAAGCTAAAAAGAATCAGCTCCCTCAGCCGCTCCTCATAAGGGAGATGCTCCACTCCTTCAATCATCTTTGTGGCTCTGCGCTGGACTCTTTCAAGCAATTCCCTGTCCTTCTTGAACTGAGGGGCCCAGAACTGAACACAATACTCCGAATTCGGTCTCACCAGGGCAGAGTAGAAGGGAAGGAGAACCTCTCTCGACCTACAAGCTTCACCCTTTCTAATACACCTCAGGATGCCATTGGCCTTCTTGGGCACAAGGGCACATTGCTGGCTCATGGTCATCCTGCTGTCCCACCATCAACCCCATGTCCTTTTCTGCGTGGCAGCTTTCCAGCCACTCATCCCCAGAGTAATGCAGAACAAAGCAAAATACTTCTCAATGGAGGAAAGGAGGCAAAACGACTAAGAAACTGGAAGAAAGCAAGCAATATTCTGGTTTAAAATTACAGATCTTGTGATAACTGGATCCAGTTTTATCATAAACTGGTATAGCCCAAAAGATGCTCTGAAAATTCTGGTGGATTTAACTTCCGTTATAAATGTTGCTGAGGGGAGAATGACCATTTTGTTGTCAAATTTAAATATCTATATGTGTTTCCATATCTTCTTACTGCTATACAGGAAAGCAAAAGCCAAAAAATCACAACCAAACAGAAACTTATTGCATATGTTTTATAGCATATTGTTTCTTAGAATTGTTAGAAGCAAGTTATAGGAACCTATGAATAAGATTATGTGACCTTTTAAATATTTTTTATTTTTTATTTTTTCCCTAAGGTAAATTACCACAAGTACTTTAAGCTTCTTCTCTCTCCTTTTATCTTTTTAGGTTCTTATATTTTGCTTAAATTTGCTTTCTATATTTCACCATGAATATCCATAAATGTTTATTATTGTTGAGATTGCTTTCACGAATGAGTAATGACAGTCCTGGCTCAATCCCAATAGACTTAGACATTTTTCTATTGCTGCCAGCAAACTTGCATTTTATTTCCTAGCAAACTGAAAGTTAATTGTGTGGAGCGTCAGTCAATAACACATATGCTAGATCTAATGGTTGCTGGCCCAAGAGTGTTCTGCATATCTTCTTGGCTACATTCTTGCCTTTTTAGCTGCAGATTCTGGGGCAAATCTGTTTGGATTAACTTCACTGAAATCCTGAAACTGCACTGCAGTTTGCTTCCTGAAAGTGTTGATTTGTCCTTTTAACAGCATCATTGTCATGAAAGTTGGAAGAGACCTCCTCTCCAGATGTCCTCCCATTCAGCCTCGTGAAGAGAGCAGGTTAATTAGTGCAAGTTGCTTTAATTGCTGTATCTAGGAAAGTTTTGAATACTGCCGAGGATGGAAACTCAACAGTCTAAAAACAGCAATACAGTTTCTCTGAAGTCATCTCAAGGCTGAAAAAAGTCCTCTGAGGCTCTCCTCATACATCATGTGATCCAGTCCCTGTCCACTGGTCCTGTTCCTGTATGTACATGTCTATCATATACTGGAGAGCCCAGAAGTAGACACAGACATGGCTTCACAAGGACTGAATAGGGTGGAAGAATCATTTTCCTGGATTTGCTGGCTACACTCGTGCTAGTATTAGCAGCGCTGGTTTCGTATGCCCTTGTCCCTCCTTGCCACAAAAGCATGCTGTTGAATTACGTTCAGCTTGTCCACTAGGACCTCAGGCCTTCTGCAAAGCTTTCTTCTGTCCAGTGGACACCTAGTCTGTATGGTTACATGAGATTACTCCATTACAAATGCAGGATTTAACATTTCTGTACTTCACTGAACTTCATGGGGTTCCTATCAGCACATTTATTCAATCCGTCAGGGTCCCAAAGTGTAACAGCCTTGCCCTTATACATCCCAGCTTGCTACTCTCAGCTAGAGAATGTACTCTGAACATTTCTAGAAACTGGCTACCAGTTGTTTGGGTTTTTTTTAACTGATGATTGCAACTCTTTGAGATTGGCAGACAAGATAAATGCATATATCATCCATCTGCCCAGTTCATATAATAGAATCATAGAATCATAGAACCATAATACGGCCTGACTTGGAAGGGACCTTAAAGATCATATAGTTTCAACCTCCCTGCTCTGGTCAGGGACACCTCCCACTAGAACAAGTTGCTCAAAGCCCCATCAAACCTGCCCTTAAACACTTCCAGGGAGGGGGCACCCACAACTTCCCTGGGCAACCTGCTCCATTGCCTCACCACCTCCATAGTGAATAATTTCTTCTTAATGTCTAACCTAAATGTACCCCCTTCAAGTTTAAAGCCACTACCCCTTGTCTGTCACTACATGCTCTTGTAAGAAGTTGACCATCCCTTATACTGGTATTATAGGAGCCAGCGCTAGGATCTTGCTTCAGTAAACAATCAGTGCTGTCTGCCTTTGTATACTGTAAGTCATTAATCTCATCATAGAAAACCATCAGACTGGTAAGGCATGCATTGTATCTTAAGCTGGATGCTTGTTTTTTCTTTAGTGAAAGGACTTGAAATCTATTTTACCTAGTTGATATAACTGTAATGGGTTAGACTGGATATTAGGAAAAACTTTAGTTTAGTTGTGAAGCATTGGAACAAGCTGCTTAGGGAAGTGGTGTAGTCAGCACCCCTGGATGTGTTCGAACAACATGTAGATTTGGCACTTCAGGACATGGTTTAGTGGGCATGGTTGTGCTGAGTTGACGGTTGAACTTGATGATCTTAGAGGTATTTTCCAATCTTAATTATTGTATTGGGATTCTGTGAAGACTTCTGTTTTTTTTAGTAGCAGAGAAGAGTCTATGAAAATAGCCCCTGTAAGAAGCTGCTAGAAGCTACCCTGGCTCCAATTTCAGACCCGTCTCTGACCAAAGCCAAGCCAATCAGCTCAAGCCCTGCTGTAGCTCCAGCCTGAGAGAGAGAGAGAGAGAGCCAGGAACTCAAGAAACCCTGCAGCAGACAGAGGTGGGATGTGAGAAGAACAACTGTGCTAAGGTCAGTGAAGGAAGAAAGAAGAGGGAGTAGGAGAAGGTGCGCTAGAGCAGAGGCTCCCCTG
Source organism: Mesitornis unicolor (assembly GCF_000695765.1). NCBI lineage: Eukaryota > Metazoa > Chordata > Aves > Mesitornithiformes > Mesitornithidae > Mesitornis > Mesitornis unicolor. The sequence continues at coordinate 5,635 of NW_010171122.1, read as the reverse complement.
CAACCCATGGCAAGAGGGCAGGTGAACCTTGCTGCAACCTATGAGGGTTTAGTGGTGGAGCAGAGATGCACATGAGAAGGTGACTGCACCAGAAGAGGCTGTGACTCCATGGACAGTGTGTGCTGAAGTAGTCTGTGGAAAGGAATGCACCATGTGGAAGGGATGCCTACACCGGAGAAGTTTGAGAGGACCTGAAGCCGTAGGCAGACCCACAGAGGTGTTCATGGAAGACTGTTTTTCTCCTGTGGGAGGGGAGCCACATAGTAACAGAGGGAGAGTGCAAGAAGTCCTCTCTAACCCTGGAAAGCAAGGAGCAGCAGAGAAGGCATGGGATAAACTGACTGCAAGCCCCATTTCCAACTCCCTCTGCTGCTGGGCAGGGCAGGAGGTAAAGAAACCAGGAACAAAGCTAAGCCCAGGAAGAAGGGAGGGATGGGGGAAGGTGTTGACTTCAATACCCAGTTGTATCTCTCACTGTTCTACTCTGGTGTTGTTGCTAGCAAATTAAAATTGTTTTGTTTTTTTCTCTGCAAGATGAGTCTGTCTTTTGCCTATGACCACAAGGGATGAGCGAACCCTCCCTGGCCTGTGTCTCAGCCCATGAACTCTTTGTTATATTTTTCTTCTCTTCAACCCACATGGGAGGTATGGGGGATAAGTGAGTGAATGGCATTGTGGAGCTCAGTTGCCCACTGGGCTTAAACCACAATAATTCTATGATTCTATCATTCTGTTCCAAACTCAGCTTCTGTACTTATGTGAAAAATCTCAACTGAGCATAGATATATTTAAAACAAGTTTAAATACGTGGTCATCTTGCATCATAGATTATTTCGTGAATGTTAAGAGCTGCTACTATAATCGATCCACATGGCTCATTCCTTTCTGAATTGGCAAATTCAAAAGTAACCCAGCATTGCAGTAAATAGAGGTTTAGTCACTTGGGGTAAAACTGATGATAGGTCCAGCAGGTTACAAAAAAACATGCAATAAACATTCTTTCTTGCCTATACAAAACAGCAAATCATGACAATTGGATGATTACACTTTTCTATTGAGTGAATTATTCACTCACATTTCACAGAATACCAGCTCAGCTCTTTTCTGTGGAATCATGCTGCCTAATGGTTTTTACTTAAATAGGACAAATAACAGATGGTCTAATCCCTAAGTTGTTGGGTTTTTTTGTTAGCATTGTCCTCTTTTTATGTGTTTTTATCACAGACAGAAGAATGCAGCTGTAGTCGAAAGGTCTATTCAAGGATCCCTTTTTTATTATACATCCCCTTGTTCAGTCCCCTTTCTTTTTTTAAATTTTTTTAGCTGCAAATGTAAGATATTCTAACATTCAGGTAGCCGAGTCTCATATTGTACCATAATAATATGTTTAAATGGTATTAAGCATCCCAAAATAACTGTTTCACAATTGAGTTAGTCAATGACACAGATTACTTAAAATAAAATATAGGTTTAGTACATATGTGTGGTTTTTTTGTTTGCTTTTGGAGGAAGAAGTTGTAATCTCTGTAATAAACTCATTCTAGCAGTGTTCTCCCTTTTCTAATATCTTTCCTGTAGAAAGATCCATCTATGTTCATCTCTCTTAGCTGAAAGTACACACATGTCATTAAAACCATGTATTTTAAATCACATCATTATAGAAAATGCTGTAAGGTCACGAATGTTACTGCTGAAAAATGTGAAACTTTAGAAGGAACATTATTGTGCAAGTAATTTTTTTTCTATTTTTTATACTTCAAATTAAATTTAACAGAATAAATGAGAAATTTTTATATTGGCTGTTGCATCTGCTTGCAATATTTTTGAGTCTAAAATAGTTAAGAGATTGGGGATAAAACAGTTCTAAAAATGAATATACAAAGATTTGCCATTTCATTTCCATATCAAGTGCAGTGAGAATTATGTACAGAATATTTTAGACAAAAGACAAAATTCTAAATTATGATTTTGCATTTTTAAAAATGTAGCTCAAGTGTGAGGCTAGATAGATCTGCTACTGGTTTTTTAAATCTATTCAAAATTATTCTTTTGCTGACAGCTGGGAATTTGGCTTTATTATTTGAAGTATATTTTTCTAAGCCTGAAAATAGATAAGGACATAGATATTTACATGTATTGGACATAAACTTTTTATTTTTTTGTTAAAATATTTCACAGTAAGTAGAAGTATAGAAAGCTTTTAGTAACGATAAGAGATACAACCTAAGATGTTAGTAGGCAAAATATGACTGGGTATCAAAAAGCAATTAATATTATATGTTGATGATTAAAGACTTTCTAAAGCATAAGATAAGGCAAAGTGGCACTTGCAGATGATCTATTGACTAGAAACTAGATAAGCTTTCTAAGCCATGATTTCTAAAGAATCTCAAAGCTGAACAAAACCATTAAGTTGAAGTTCAAATTATCTGCTTCCAAAAAGGATGTCAAGCTTGTTGGGTGCTTGTAACAGCATCAAATTTCCAAGATAGCATGTGTTTTAGGCATAGGGTTGGCACAAGATCTGAAGCAGTTCTTTGCTTGGTATGTTCCTAAGAGATTTGTCTGGTTTTTTTTCTTTCCAGATTAAAAAAAAACCAAAATCATTTTTGGCAGGAGGTACACTGACTAAAATACATTTATTTTCAATGGAAACTACAACACAAAATATCTAAGAATTCTTTTTTTTTTCTTTTTTCATTTTTTTTTTTTTGGTAAACTGAAATTATATCCAAGGACTAGGGAATTCATTGATAAAATTTGCAAGAATAAAGATAATCCACCAAAATATTCTCCTTCTCTAAAGTGACATTAACCCATTGATTGCCTGCTCTCTATAATTTCTTGTATCTTACCATTGATGTTTACTCTTATTGAAAAAGTGGATTTTTTTTTGCCTGGAAAAATATTTTTGTGTATGTTTCAATTACCAGGGATGCTGCACTTATTTTCCTATTGGAGCCTATGCAGAGTTTTGCTCAGAGATGGAACCTGTGAGATAGATGTTTGGAGACAGGAATTTAAGGAAGAGGCAAGAAGAAAAGACAGAATCTAACCAGCAGATATCCTTCAAGCTTGTCTCAAACCTCAAGAGTTAAGTGTAGTAATTCTAGAATTATTGAATTAGGGGGAAAAGTTGCACTTTTTTATGTGACAGAACATATGCTGGGTATAGTACCCTCTTTTCCCTTAGAACCTGCTAGTAAACCTCATGAAGTTCAACAAGGTTAAGTTCATGGTCCTGAACATGAATTGAAGCAATCCCAAGTACAAACACAGTCTGGGCAGAGAATGGATTGAAAACAGACCTGAAGAGAAGTACAAAAGGATGTTGGTTGATCTTTTTTTAAAAAAGAGATCTGAGGAGTAAAGTAATAGAAATTTAAACTCTGTTTTCTGCATATTTTATAAAACTCCATCAAAATAAAATTCCATTCTTCTCTCTAGCATTTTCCGTCTGTCAAACAGAATAATCCACTAAAATTGTTACAAATTCTCTCAGAAAAGTTTTACACAATTTATGTGGTGATTTTAATTAAAAAAAAAAACAAACAAAAAAAACAGAATAAGGCAGTAGTTAAAATTTCTCTAATGTGCAATAACATTCACTGCCCAGAGCAACCGTTTTGTAGCTTTTTACACCAGGGAAAATATCTAATCATTAGTTTCCTCAGCCAATTCAGAGACATTTAGCATTTCCTAAAATATAATAATTAAGTAGGTTAAGATTTCTCTCATGAAAATATCCACTGCTTATTTCATATAATGAATTTTATTTTTAAGGTAAGATAATTGCTTTAAATGTATTTTTTTTCATGCACTGTCACTGCAGTTCCTTTATTAGTTATTATTTGACCAATGTTCTTTGTGATTTAGTTGAGTTTTGAGACAGAGGTTTTAGCTGAATTTAATGCCCCTGGTCTTAAGTTTCATGTTTTAATATTCAGTTGTTCAAATTATTTTTTTAATAATGTAAGAGCCTTGATAGATTCTCGTGTCTCCATGTTCCAGCAGACACTTTTCTCAACTCTGACTGTAAGTAAGTGTAGGGTTTAAGATTTCTAAAGGAACAGTGTAGAAACCTGTCAAGTCCAGAGAATTTATCTGTAAACATAAGTCTGGCCATTCAGCCAGTGTTTTACCCAGTGATGTGTATGCCCTCCCAAGCCATGTCCAGCCAACTTTTCCAGTTGAATGCTGTGGGAAATGGTGTCAAAGGCCTTACTAAAGTCCAGGTACACTAAATCCACAGCCTTTTCCTCAGCCACTAAGCTGATTACCTTGTCATAAAAGAAGATCAGGTTAGTCAAGCAGGACCTGCCCTTCCTGAACCCATGTTGACTGGGCCTGACTGCCTGGTTATCCTGCATATGCTGTGTGATGGCACTCGGGAGGATTTGTTCCATGACCTTCCCTGTCTCCGAGGTCAGACAAATAGGTCTGTAGTTCCCCGGGTCTTCCTTCTGGCCCTTCCTGTAGATGGGCATCACATTTGTGAGTCTCCAGTCGACTGGGACCACTCTGGTTAGCCAGGACTGCTGGTAAATAATGGATAATGGCCTGGTGAGTGCTTCTGCCAGCTCCCTCAGGTCCCGTGGGTGGATCCCATCTGGCCCCATAGACTTGTGTATTTCTAAGTGGTGTAACAGGTCACTAACCACTTTTTCATGGATTATGGGTGCTTTACTGTGCTTTCCATCCTTGTCTTCCCTCTCATGGGACTGGGTACCCAGAGTACTGCTGGTTTTCCTACTAAAGACTGAGGCAAAGAAGGCATTAAGTACCTCAGCCTTTTCCTCATCCTTGGTCACTAGGTTTTCCCCCAGCATCTACTAGAGGGGGGAGACTCTCTTTAGACCTCCTTTTGTTGCTAATGTATTTATAGAAACATTATTTATAACAATCTTAACAATTTTTATTGTCTTTAAGAGCACTAGCCAGAGTTAAAAGTTCTAATTTTCACTCTGCACAGCCTCATAGCAACCTTGTACTCCTCCTGTGTTGCCTGCCCTTGTTCCAAAGACCATAAACTCTCCTCTTTTTCTTGAGTTCCAGCCAGAGCTCTCTGTTCAGCCAGGCTGGCCTTCCCCACTGGCTCTTTTTCTGACACATGGAGACAGACTGTTTTTATGACTTTAAGATTTCCTTCTTGAAGAATGTCCAGCCTTTCTGGACTCCTTTGCCCTTCAGGGATGCCTCCTAAGAGACTCTTCTAACCAGGTCCCTAAACAGGCTGAAGTCTGCCTGTTGGAAGTCCAAAGTGGCAGTTCTGCTAGCCCCCCTCCTTACTTCTCCAAGAATTGAAAATTCTATCATCAGCTCTGCCAGGAAGTTATCTTCCATACACTTCAGGAAACTCCAGGATTGTTCCCTCTCTGCTGTGTTGTATTTCCAGCAGATATCTAGGAATCTGAAGTCCCCCACGAGTACAAGGGGATGTGAATGCTACTTAATCTTCTCTTTCCTACTGTGGGAAGAAATATTGTGCATTATCATGACATTCTTGCATAATCCCAGGCATATGCAGTAAATTTCTTCTCTTATTGAATACAGGATGGGGTGTTTTAGTGGATTTTTTATTGATTTGTTGCATTTGATTTGATTTGAATTTTATTTTATTTTATTTTATTTTATT
>NW_010171121.1:60879-65391 GCF_000695765.1 Mesitornis unicolor | reverse complement strand
GGCCGGGATAGTAAAGTGACCCCCAGCGGAGCTGCCCGCCTGGGCAGAGGGCAACCGGGCCGGGTCAAGGGGGCTACCCGCCCCCCCAGCTCGCTCTCTTCCTCGGCTGCCGCCGCCACGCTAGACTGGACATTCTTGTACAGCCGCCTCAGTGTCCGTTTTAACAAGCCACCATAATTGCTTCCCTTTTCCTTAGCTGTGTTGCCCATCCTTACACCTCCCTGGGCACGCAGAAGAGAGCCTTAGATCTTGCACGCTGGCCACCTGGCACCTGGCCGTGGCTTGGTGCAGGATGCAAGGGTGGGTAGAGCTCTCCTGAGCTGTGGTCATTAACAGATTTCAAGGACATTTCCCCCCATTCATCCCAGTTATGTCCCTTGCTAAAATAGGTTAACGGTGTCTAATTAACCACTGCACATTGTCATGCCGCATAAAGATAGCATCCTGGCTGTTCTCTGAGCCCTGCTACTTTATCTCCATTTAGATCTCCGTGGTAGTCCATTAAACGAGAAAGAAACAGTTTAACAGAGATGATGTCTACATTAGAACTGCCTTTCACCCTTCAGCACTGAAGTTGCAGGCAGCTCGGAGGCAGCTCAGCTGTACATTAAAGGTGTGTGTGGGGATAAAGCCTCGGTTTTGAGGTTCAACCCCCTCTCATTAACGTGGAGGGAGGATTCCCGCTGGCCAGAATTGAGCAAAGACAACACTCAGGAGCAATATCAGATACATATCCTCTGCCCCAGGACACAGCTAGGAGAGAAACAGGTATTCTGTACTAACGTGGGGTTACATGGGGTCTGTCAGGGTCTTCTGCCCAGTTTCTCAGATATTCAAGACCCTGAAAATGAAAGAGGGTCAGCAGCTGGCCAAAGCCAGAGAGAATATTCTGGGATTTTGGATATGCCTGGAAGCACAGACAGTTCTGCACTGAAAAGGAGTTTTAAATGGAGCTGTCCAGGTGATGGGGTCAGTCCGTGTTCTTTGGCTCTCCACATTCAATGGACTTAGCAGAAGAAACGAAAGAAACAGAGGTATCACGGTCTCACAAAAACTAGGGGTGGCTGATGTATAATACAGCAGACTGAATGCATTTCTGGGCACTGGGGTTATATTGTTTTGTTTGCCCTTACTTGAGTAGGTGTATCTATAGTTCATAAACAATTGCTCATTTTGTAGGTCCTTGTTGCTGCCCTCCCTGGGCTGTGCCTCCCACAGGAGCAAACCAGCCAGGGCAGTGTGCTTCTTGGTGCTGAGAACGTGAGAAAAGAGTAGGAAATCTGTCTGTGCTGGCTTGAGTTTACAGTTTGGTTTCTTCCATGTCTGCTTTCACTCACCACTAGAAAGCTGTGACCATGTGAATGAAGAAGATGCTGTGTATCCAAGCCTGATATTCCTGAAGGATGAAATGTTGCTCTCAACATGTTGCAATTGGCACTGATAACCTGAGTCAGTTCTCAGGATGGGGTATTCCACGATGCTTAAAGCAGCGTGATAACATCATGAAGAATGCCTGTGGGGCTTTCCATAGCACCTGGAGAGCAAAGAGACAAACAGGTCTGCAGGAATAGTATCTCCATGCTTAGCCCTCAGCTAAACTAATGGAATGGACAGGGTTGGAGGTAGGGCACCTTTCAAGGATCTGTTCACAACTTTCTTCCCTTACTGCCTTGAAATAGGGACGCATGGCAGAGGGTCCTTAGGACACAGGGCAAAGGTTGTCTTTTATCTCTGGGTCACTTTGTTAGGTGGATTCAGGTAATGCAATTGGGCCAAAACCAAAAAACATTAGTCAGGAACCAACCAAAATATTTTGTAATTTTTTTTTCCAACCTGAAAGGGAATGTAAAAGTAATTTGACATCAAACAAAATGAAAGGAAGCTGTTGGGTTCAAGGCTTCATTAAAAAAAGACAGGAAATAGGCTGGTTGGTATCTTCTTCACCTAATAGCTGGGTCATTAAGGCCACAGGGAGTATAAAAACATGTAATTCCTGTGCTCCAGAAGTTTCATACTCTATTTCCCAGATAGTTCTCTACCCAGGAACTTATCAACTGGTTTGAAATGCCAGTTTCATCAAATAATGCTGTTCCAAATAATTTATTAACAAACATAACTAGTGCAGGTGACTGGAAGCAGACATCTCACCTAAATGGAGCAATGGTCATTTCTAGCTCCTGCTCTATTTCCACTGGTATTTAAATGCTCCGTATAAACCTCAGTACTGCCAGCATGAGTGACTGCCATCACCACCACCCTCGGACCCTGTGGCACAGGGACTAGGGTGTTTTCCTGGGACAGCCGACACTGGGGCTTTATCTTGCCCTAGAGAGAGGAGGGAACTGCCTTGTTTGACAGGAGAGTGTTCTAACACCTTTTCCCCCAAATTAGTATTTTTTCCAATGTAGTGCAGCTATTTCATAATGAAGCATTTGCTCATTGCCCTGAATAACATCACAAGGAGAAGCTGGGAAGGCTTTAAGTGTGGAAACACAAGTGAAGTAGTCTCTGCCTTTAGGACTAACGTATGACTGACTTCCCTGTGGGCCACACAGATATCTGTCATGACAGGGAGCTCAGGAAAAAGAAACAGAAATTGCTTACGGGGATGGCAAGAGTGACCCTCTCCTGGGAAGTATAAACATGTGGAGTGCTTCACTCCTGCCTGGGGACAGGAGATGAGCAAAGAGGTAAGGAGTGTGAGTACTGAGGAAAAGATTATTTGGGGTGGGACAATTATCCAGAGTTATGGAATCATGCTAAGAAGAGGTTAGATTGAACCTCCAGGAAATCATCTCACTCTGCAAAGCAGTGCAAAGCCATCATTTGGGATGTTTCAGCTCAGTGAGGGCAAGGCTCTGAAGACAGGCTGTGGGAAGCAGTTCTGTGAAGGCGAAAGGGTAGGATAAAATGGGATAAATCTTGCACTGTCTTTCCATCTGTGCCTTCTCAGGTTCTGTACTCCACTGAGAGCTGGTGCTTGAGTCCCTGTAGCAATCTCTTTCTTTCTCTATGGTATCAAGGGTTCACAAAAAGTACTTTGCACTACCACTGGAGAGAAGGATGGAGCTGGACAATTACTCCTCACTGAAAGAGCTCTCTCCTAAATTCCCTGGCTCCGTTGCATTTCTGTCTCTTGTGATGGGTGCAGTTATAGCTGAAAGCCCAGATGCAGATGTCACCTACATGGCTGCAGTTCTGATTATAGCAGTGGTTATTACTGGGCTCAGATCACTGATTCAGTGTAATCTTTAGCTTCTCACAGATTGCAAGCTCCAGGGAGAGCAGTGGAGACAAGGGGCTTTCTTCTTCTCATAGCTGGATGTCATCTGTGCCCTGCTCCTTGCTCTTAGAGGAGTAGATTATTCACAGGAGAACTGCATAAGGACCATGACCTGCCAGGACAGAGGGCAGAGGAGGAGAAGCCTGTCCCATCCCATGGAAGTGCTTTGAAAGGAGCCGTGCAAGGCAGTGAACTCTTACATTTTGATGTGCTCTGGGGCAGTGCATGATTCACAGGAGAACTGCATAAGGACCATGACCTGCCAGGACAGAGGGCAGAGGAGGAGAAGCCTGTCCCATCCCATGGAAGTGCTTTGAAAGGAGCAGTGCAAGGCGGTGAAACAACTTCTCTTACATTTTGATGTGCCCTGGGACAGTGCATGTGCTAGAGGAGAGCCCCATGTACTCTTTGTCATGGCACCCTGACTTCAAGAAAGAGGGAGAATATTTATTCCCAACACATAGAGATGAAACTTCACTCTGCAAAATGGCCAAAGCAATCAGCGAGTGATGGAGTATCTGCTAAAAAGAAACCTGGCATTTAATTAACTTTTCAAAGTGCTGGTTCAGCAACCTCCATGTTTTACATTTTGAATATTGAACAAGCGTCCCTAATCGGGACTGAATTACTTCTGGGCTTGCTGGGGTGGAGAGCAAGGGAGCTGCCATTTGCCAGTGCCTCCCCCCCACGTTATTATTATGAACTCCTGTTAACTCAGCCAGATCAACCCTGATTTACTGCAGCGACAGCATGTCTGACCTGAACCTGGCCAGCCCAGGTGCAGCTCCTCACCTACAAAGGCAACCAGATAATCTTTATGCAAGACCAGGGGAAGGAAGGACCTGTTGGTTTCTCAGGGGTAGGTGGACAAATTACAGCATCTTCTTCGGACCAGGGGAAGGAAGGACCTGTTGGTTTCTCGGGGGTAGGTGGACAAACTGCAGCATCTTCTTCACTCCTTAATGTGCCAACCTCTCTACTCAGATAAAGGGAGCTTTACCTGCAGCTGATGGCAGAGGGGATGAAAAAGCAGCTGAGAAGCTAAGAAACAAGGAAGTGTGACTCTTGCTGTATCTGGGCATGGCTGTCTCTTTGGACCCAAAGGGTTCTGCTTCAATCTGGTGCACTCAGAGACCTTTTGCTATACTGGTCACTGGATACAGTGGTCACTCATAACTCTTTAAAGGTGCAATGTGTTCTGTCAGACCTGGTGTAGGAATTGTTTTGCA
>NW_010171121.1:35799-60848 GCF_000695765.1 Mesitornis unicolor | reverse complement strand
GGGAAAGATGCAGTTTGTTAATTTTCCCTAGCCTTTTCTAAGCATAAGCCTTTCCTTGTCTTGCAGGTCAGGAAGAAAGCATGCAGAAGAAGTAGAAGAGTAAGTTCCCATTGTTGCTGAGACTTCTTCCACAACTTTTACATCTGATCTCATGGAGAAGGGACTCTAAGCACTAGTACACCAAGATCTCAAATTTGGGAAGGGTGCAAAGCCTGGCATGAATTCGTATCAAGTGTCCTGGGATGGGACAGGGCTGGTCGCTCTAGAGTTCCCTGGATATGGTGTTGGCTCTGTCACTCCCATATGGCAGAGAGAAGGAAAAAGCATCCACTTTCCTCCCAGACCCTACTGTCTGCAGCCTAGGGCTTTGTCTCAGGTACAAGGCATCTTGCACTCTAAGCTGAGATTTCAGCTGAGTCCAGTGATGAGGGCTATGGAAGAAGGTCAGTCTGCAGGCGAAGTGCACCTGGGAACTCTCCCCTTGACTGGCCATGAGGCTCGTGGGGAGGAAGGGGACACAGCAAGATGCTTTTCTGGCCTTGCAATTGAAATTCTTTCTTCCTTGTGTTTTGCTGCAGCCATCGTCTCAAACAGCAGAGCCTGGAGGCATCAGATGATGGAGGAGGTAAGGCATCACCTACTTCACTGCAAGAAGTGCCTTCATACGTGTCTGGGGGCTCTCCTGTAAAGTGAGCAGAGGCATCTTGTAAGAAATTGCAAGACAATTAAACACCCTGGGGTAAAGAAATATGGGAACTGCTTATGTCTTCTCCAGCTGCTGAATGAGGTAGAGAGTGCAAAGGAGATGGAGAGGAGGATGAGGAAACAAACCTTTAGTCCAACTCTAGCTCTTCATTAACATAGAATGATAAAGCACCTTTGGGAAGAAGGAAAGTGTTGAGGACACGCTTTTCTCTGTGATTGCCTTCACATGGAGAATAGTGGATTGGGGCAGAAAGAGAGCTAAAGGAGCAATAAAAGGTTGAGAGCAGGGAAAGAAATCACTGCTGTCCCCTAGTTTAGGTGATAGTATGCTCTACGTATACCAGTCCTATGTTTTATGGTAATATCTTTGTCTTGTTCCCATCAGGACAAGTGCCTGCACCACTCACCTGGGGTCTGTCTGAGGGAAAGCTTAATGTAAAAAATCTGCTTGCCCTAACCCAAGATCATAGATCATGAGCTAAATATCATAGGCACTAGTGGGTAATCCCATCCCATCCCATCCCATCCCTGTACAGGCTACTGTGAAATCTACTGGACTCCTGACTTAGCACAAGTTTTCTTTATAGTGTACATCACCTGCTCTTCTACGACTGGATGAGCCTAGAGAGATTTCAGGAAAAATTCACAGGATGAATTGCGAGACAAGCACTAGAGTACTGTGAGGAGCACAGAAATTCATTAGAGTCTCTAGGAGCTACCTCAGTTTTCAAGGGCTAAGACTTTTATACAGCGTATAAAAAGTTGCATCTGTGAAATATCACCAAGCATCAGAAGAATTACCAGGAGTCACAAAGGATCAGACATCAGTATGGTTAATGAGATTAAATGAAGACTTATTTGGTCTTCCAGACAGATTAAGCATTGCAACATATGACTGCCAGAAGTGGCACCTTTATAGCATTGGCATCTTCAGAATAGACTTAATTTCCCCCCTGGGAAGTTTCTTAGGCTTCTTAAATTTCAATGTATGTCACTGAAGCTGATAGTCTGCTCTGAACAGCTCTTTGACTGTTTGCATATGTGCTGTCCTTCTTGTTGAACCTTGGTCTTGTATTCAGAGTATAATAACTGTCTCTGCTAACCAGGCATAAAAATGCTTGCCACATGTTTGCAGCATGTGACTTTTAGTGCTCCAAGACCTTGGGTAATAAATACAGAATAGAATTGGTGCAGAATGTGGCATGAAGACATGGCAAGTCCTAATGCACTTCACTTATTTATCTGTACCTAACCTGTGCAAACAATTTGCATTGTTTGCAAACCAGAGTTCATCTTTGGGTTAAATCTGTGTTAGAAGAAAGATGCCACTAAGCTGATTATGGTTCCTACCCCAGCAGTTTCTGTTACAGTCAGATACACTGGGTTCTGGGTCTAATTTGCATATGGAAAATCTCTAAATGGATCAGTGCATTGCATGCTTGTGGTCATGTTTCTGTGGGGAGATTAAGCAAGCTATTCTGGAGAAGAGTTTTCCATGCGGGCTCAGCAATTGCAGTGAAGAAAAGTGACGCATAAACAAACTGCAGAACCTGAATAAAATTACTTTTTTGAATAAGCAGAGAGATACAAACAACTGCCCAGGGTAGAAGGCAGGCAGTAGCATGCTGTGGCTATGCAGTAAGTTCAGCTGTGTCCACATCCCCTTTGCACAGAACTGCACCTGGGCTTGTGTCATTAACTGTAAGAGTAAAGCTCAGATTCTAAACACACAAAAATCAAAACATTGGTGTGCGATCCCCAAGGATGGGTCATGGTTATTTTGTGCTGCATAATGTGTTAGCTTGTACGTCTTAATATGAACAGGCGCAGTTGCATAGTGATTGCTGCTGTCAACCAATGCATTTGGATCGCCTTCCTTTAACCTATTAGAAAGCTTAGCTGTACCATTCCATTAACATTGTTTGTCCCCCATCCAACCTTTTCATGAGAAGAATGAAGGACAAAACTATATGCCCTTAAAAAGTTGTTCTTGTGTATTTGAAACCTGCTCAGTTGTGATCATTTGTACAGCGCTAACACCCAGAGGCTCAGAATTTGGAGACCATTGGAGAAAGTGTTAAAAAAGCATAGAGGCAGGAGAGAGTCCAGTTTGGCATGTGGAGAGTGGAGGGAAGGTTGTACCACCAAGTGGAGACTTTTGGGCTTGATATGCCTTGTAATTTCAGAGATAAAAGTAGAATTCTCTCACTGTTCCTGCCCATTGAACCTGTGCATGAAATAGGAGCTGATTCCTCATCTCCATGGGATTTTGGGAGAGGAGAACAGTCATTTCTCAGGCTGTGTGGAAGGACTGAAGTAATATGGGAGATTATAAGTAGGTAGACAAACAGGAACGTGCATGAAACTCTCTGCAATTCCAGCCATTCCTTACAGTTGCACAGGGAAGCCCAGAAGGTGCAATCCACACTGCACAATACAAACTGTTGAAATACCAGCAGTGAAGTACCTTGGCTCAGGCTGTGCTCAGAATCATTTTCTCTAATCCATATTTCTTCTTCATAGAGGCTACTCCAGGACAAGAGAGCCACTTTAAAGAGGAGCCAGTTTTGAGGTATAGGAAAGCAAAGAAGTGTTTGACTAAAGGCACCCTTTGCTCCTGTAAAACTCCAGGCTGAGAAGACTGTTTTGAAAAAGTGCAGTGTCTCTCCAGAAACAGCTCTGGAGTGTCTGGTTGATGGATATTGGGGTTTCCTACAGCACCCACTGCGAGCTTAGTGCCCATCCTCCTGAACACCCCCTGGTATGTGCTAGTATGGAGGCATAGCAAATGGATAATGCACCTTTGGTAAGTGAGTGTGTGTCCAGCTGAACCTTGTCATGGGGGGCCCAGCTCCTCTGCATGGTGAGGATCCTTTAACAGGATTTAATGCACCACATCTTGAGGAATAATAAACCTGCAAAATGACAAAAAGGTGTTTAATTCCTAAAGGACAGGCCTAGTTGAGTCACTTTTGGCCAGGGGCAATTGGGGGCTTAATGCTGTGTGTGTAGCAATCTGGGCAATCTGAGAGAGAGGAGTTTAAGGGTAATTGCTCAATTTTCTGTCCATGTCAACAGGGAAAATGGGCAGCAGTGTCTGAGCTCTGTATGGCAGAGAAACTGCATGAGATGGGAGATGTGGGACTATCAATGGAATTTAAAAAGTGCTATCTGCAGAGCACTGCTTCCTTTTCTGTAGCAGCCGAGAGCTTCTCCCAAGTGCAGACTTTTCTTTATCATGAGGTGGGAGGGAAGACAGAACAACCAGGTTCACATTGAAGGGCTTTTCCCTCCCTTTGCTGCTTTCTTCAGCAGGGCAGTAGAGACTCTGCTTCGACTTTGCCTGGGTGTTTCATTTGGCTTTACTCTGCTTGCATGTCTCTTTCTGGCATGCAGCTACAAAGGGCTGTTTCCTGTTGAGGTGAGAAATGCTGGCATTCCCCTGCCTCCATCAGCACACTGCTTTGTCTTTTTGGCTGCAAGTGTCTTTATTGTTCCTTTCTTGTCCACCAGTTCTGTGCTGCTGATTTGCACTCCCCCAGTGGCACTCCTCACGTTGCCCTTGGATTTTTCTCCTCAGCACTCTACAGGGGCTTCTTAACTAAGTTTGTCATCTCTCTCCCAGGTATCCTTCTCCCATAGACTATTGCCCCATCTTCAGAAGTCCCTTCCCCCTTCTCGTTGTTACCCTTGGGATGTATAGCTCCTAGAACAGGGCTTTTCTTGGAGGACTGGGATGTGATGTGTGATTCTCTGTCGGCAGGAACAACGGCTTGTTATTTTAAAGCAGATCGTGTGTTTGAATGAGACAGCTGATTGAAATGAAAGCCTGACTATGCTACACAGACAACCCAAACCTGACCTGCAGGTGAAGAAAGCTGCCAGGAGACAGTCACTAGATCTGTGCCCTCAAGGCAAAACCCCTTCCTGCCTGCTGGGAAGCCTCCTCCAGGAAGCATAGCTGATGATTAGACCTCTCTATGCAATGTCAAACCTCTAGAAGGACTTCTTACCCTTCTGGCGTGTGCCAGCAGCTCCTTTGCATTTGAACAGGATGAAAAAAGAAAAGGAATGGAGGAAGTGAGCATATGCCACGATCCCCACATCTTTCTGGGGAGCGATGTCTGTCTGCCAGGTGGGAGACGGCCCTCACAAGATACCAGCACCTGGAATTCACCTGAAATACCAAACGCCTCTTAGGCTGCACGCAAATACGCACCAGTGATGAAATTGCTCCAAACAGAGCTGAGATTAGAGCGAGCACAGTGTGGGTTATTGTTGGCCCTATCATTCCTGATAAAGTTTGCCAGTTGCTTCCCTGGTGAGCTGCTGTTTTCACAGAACACGCCAAGTGCTGGCGGATTCCAGGAATCGTGAGCTGCAAGGAGTTTGTGACAGAGAAAACAGCTGCATTGGCTCAGTGCTAGGTAGAAGGGTAAGAGAGGGGGGAATTTACAGGAACAGTCGGGGAGATGGCCACTGGGTACTTCATAGGCTCAGGAACAGTGCTGGAGTAGTTTGGAGAGAGCTGAATGGGCTAGAAGTGCTGACCGGTGAAATGGAGATGGAGTGAAAATCTTGGTGTTTGGGAAGTGGTACGAATGGGCTGAAGAGAGGGGCCTGGGGCAAAGAGTGACAGTGACCGCTGAGTTTCTGCGATTCTGCGCTGTGACTTTGTGTGTGGCTCTGTAAATGCACTGCAGTTCTCCCTTTGGCTGTGCCACTACTGCAGTACCCTGAGTCTCTGTACAAGGTCAGTGAAGGGCAAAGTCAGCCCCACCTGATGGTTTCCCCTGAGCTGCTGGTCCAGGCCTGTTTGAACTCCTCTGGTGACTGCTGGCAATGTGATCCAGAGCCTCTGGTGTTGAAGGAAAGCTCCCTCCTGACAGCCACAGTGGGCAGGAGGGAGCAGAGAATATGTCCCAAGGGATATGATTGAAGTCCTATTTGGAGCAGCAGATCACTGGCCAAGAGGCAGTGGGCAGCTTAATTGTAAAGGAGCACACACAGCTTGTTTGGAACTGAATATGATGATCTGGGTAAGCATCTTCCATCACTAAATTCTGTGATATGGTAGATACACAGTCCTATTGGGCCTGTGATTGCTGAGTCCATAAGTGTAGTTGACGGACTAGGTTTACCTAAAATACCCTTTAAGAAAAAGCTCTTGAAAGATGATTACAGAATTGAGACACCATCATTTAAAACTGCCTGAGGCAAACTCCTTTGAAAATTGCAGCAGTGGAGGGACAGAGAGAGAACCGCGTAGCCCTTGATTGTAGTGTCGTTCCCTCAGGACCCGTCCCCCCTCCCCCTCAGTTTCTCATCTGATATGAGAGAGAGCAGCAGTAAGATTCCTCATCTGTCTTATGAAAATCCGATTCTGAGTGGCTCTGATCAAACTCGGCTGGCTGTCAGCAGCGGTGGCCTTGTGTGGAGGGAGGGAGGCTTCTGAGGAGTTGCTGGATGTGGAAGTGTCATGGGTGCCGCCGATCAAAGAGGCATTTTTTTAATAAATATATATAAGAAAAAATAAAAAAAAACTTAAGGATTTAGCATAAAAGAAATGTAGTTTGTCTTGTTTTTCCAGTATAACATGAAGAGGATGAAATAGAATCAGACACGCCTGCTCCCGAACATACTTCCACAGGAGCATCCTGAGAAGCTGCTTTCCCTGCCACAGTAATGCTCTAATGCAAAATCACTCATCTCCAGCATTGTTGAGGAGGGTTTTTTGTTTCAGAGTTCCCCAGACCCTCCCTGGGCACCTCATGCCTTCTCATCTGCTGCCCCACCACCTTCTGCGTATGTTGCAGCAGGGAAACACTGCACAGGAACAGGGAACAGCCTTTGAAAAGAGGAAAACAGATGTTCCTGAAAAGAAAGGCAGGTGTGGTACTCTGTCAGGGGGCTGTTGGTAAAGCTAGGAGCTGTGTTACCACTCTGAGTGCTGGTAACCTCAGGAATATGGTGGACTCCAAGTCCTGAGCCTGGCCTTCAGTCTCTCCTGTCTTCTGCTGCTGATGAGCAAACCTATGCATTAAGAGGTTCCTCATCTTTAAAGCCATTAGTGTCTGGTCTTGCACAATTCAGGACATGGATTGCTGCCTGTTGAAGCCCTGCGCTGAGCCCAGCGACTCATCTGATGTGGCTGTTCTGTGCCCTGGCCCATTGCAGCAGTGTCTCTCTTCACACCTCCCAAGGGCAGAGGCTTTGTGTCAGCAGCAGCCTTGGGAAGTAGCATATATGCCTGATGCCTGTCCCCAGCAAGCTCCCAGGTGAAGGAGAAGCCATGCCATGCTGAGCAGCCTGTGAAATCACAGCATTACTGAAGCAAGTAGAATGTCCCATGGACCACCCGACCTCCCAGCCAGTCCTGCATCTAGCTGGCAGTGTCATCAGAGCCTGGGGGCTAAAGGAAAACAGATTTTGTCTGATGCATCTGTAAGGCAAGGCTGGAGGGTCAGTACTGACTCTGCTGCACGATCTCCCTTAGATCCCATGAATTTTCTGGGACGCACCCACTGGGCAACGTTTCCCATCAGCTTGCCCAGGTTGTGCTCTTACACAAAGGGGTGCTTTGGGACATGGGACACTTAGGTTACCTTCTGCTTGTCTCAGCTTTTAAGACAGTGCCCTAGAAGCTGTGGTACTGCCTGCTTTTCACTCTGCTGTTTTCATCTCCCTGCTGGCTGATCAGGCAGGTACACTGTTCTGTATTGGCCTACTAGTAGGGCAATTCCAGTCAGGGAAAGGCATCCCTGTGAAATTCATGTCCAAGCATCCAAAGAAGTGTTCTTTATCCTCTCCATTTGCCTGCTGCTCTCCTGAGAAAGCTTCCAAGAGGCTTCAAGCTTGTTTGTGTGTTCAGCAGAAGCTGTCTGTGTCCCTTGTTCCTTATGTTTTTTTGAAGATTTTTTTTTGCCTGTTGCTTTCCACTTTTTTCTTTTTTTTTTTTAATTCTCCATTTTTCCACTTAGAGAGAAAAATTATTTATTGCATTGAGATGCGCTAATTAAAGCCATTTTCTGGTATTTGGTTACTGAAGTGTTTGATGTCTCTCTGACAAGACCATGAAATGCACGGAGTGTCCACAGGGACAGAATTTGCTGAACACGGTGCTTTGTAAATGAGGGGACACAGTGTCGCAGCAGCTCATGAATATGAAACGTCCATGATGCTACCTCAGTGGACTTGGGAACACAGATGAATCCTGTCATGTGCTAAATGAGACCAATTTCTTTCACTTAACTTCATCTTCAATCAGACCTTCTTCCATTTGCCTGTTTAAAATTCCCCAAACGTGATGCAGAAGGTAACAGCATTCAGTAAAACAAAGTTTTGCAGCAGCAGAGATATTGTAATTACTTCACTTTTACATTTTACCAGCAAATGACTTAAACTGAAGTTAGTTTCATTTTTATGCCTGCTTGGTGGCAGGGTGGAAGCCATTGCCCTCTCTGTGTTCCCTGGACGTGGTGATGCGTGGACAAGGAGGACAGCACAGTCCCCACTGCAGGAGTGTCCATTCTGAACGGGCCTTTGAAACGCTCACCTCGCTGGGGGAAGTGAGTCAGACTGTGTGAAATGGGGTCGTTCTTTTGGGTGTCAGGGTGTTGGCTCAGGAGACTTAAAGAAGCTCAGGGGAAAGGTGGCAACCACACTGCTGACAACCTGCAGGCCTGATCTGCGATGTGGTTTCTAGATCCAGCTCTACCACTGATTTGTTGCCTGACCTTGAACAGATTCTGTCTGTCCCCATTTATTTGCTGTCTTGTCTCTCACAGAGGACTTAGTTCTTTGGGGCTAGGACCAGATCCTACTGTGAGCTTGCAGGATTTTAAAGGACTCAGCTTGCAGGTGTTGCTACTAAACCAAAAATCAGCTCTGCCTGAGGTGGGAAGGGCAAGTCACCAGTTTGTAGGAGCAACTGAGCATTAAGGTCATGCAGGTTCTTCTACCTTGTTTTCTGTGGTTGTCTTCCTCAGCTGTTGGTAAGTCATTTGCTAAGAGGGAAAAAGGTGATGGTTACTGCATGTACTCTGATACGAAAACACAGAGTCCTTCTTTGTTTATGACTGAAAAAGCCGCTTTTCCTTGCTAATTGTTTGGTAGTTTGCATGTAGCATGGGTCCCACTCAGTCTTTCCCCTCCATCTTTTCCTCCTACCATCCACACACTTCTGCATTACGCTTTCGGTGTCTTGTCAAAACTTAGCCATGAAGCTCCTTTTGTGTAAGACAGCTCAGCCCAGCTATTGTAATAAAAATGCTGTTCTTATATGCTGGGACTTAGATGTTCTGAGACAATGTTTGGTGCAGCGTAACTCCCATTAGCAAACATTTGGTACTGGTGTACTTACTATGCTACTGTAACTTCTGCATGGATACACTCGCTTTGGTTTCATTCTTTGTTCACCATCATCTGAGACATGGAGAGTGTGCATTCCTCATCTAGCATCCTCATCTAGCACTTGGTGCTCGCTCAGCATTTCCCAGTCTGGAGGAGGCTGGTTGAGGGAGGTGGTAAGGTAACAGTACCTTGCAGCACAGTGTTCAGAGGCCAGCTGAGAGACCAAGGTTGATAACATGGTTTGTACTCAATTTGTTCCCCTTTTTAATATTTGTAACCGGTAACACAGCTTTTATTTTAGTATTTCTTACTGTTAGTATCATATTGGTTTGCTCTGATTTCAAAGTCTGTGGGAAAGGATGTGAAAGTGGGAGAAGAACATCCGAAGCTGTAGGATTTTCGTGTTGCTTCTGAGATTTGCCTACAGTTTTGATTAAAATAGGTTCACATTAAAGACTATGGAAGCTGCTCTCTCCTCCAAAATGCAGCCGAGTTATGCAACCTCCCCCCCAGCCTAGAGCCAGACTGCAGAGAATCACTCTGTGTTTCCAGGTTTTGAAGCTACCCCTTCTTCTCAGCTGCAAAACATTTTCTTTTTGTAATGCACAGGCTATTTATTCACTTCATTGCAGTGACCTGGTATCTGTGAAGGTGTTTCCTTTTGCACACAGGCAGCTCCTTAGCGTGTGGGTACATTGTGCAGTCATTTCTAAGGTTTACCTGCACGGGCACTGAATTCAGGCATGACAGCCTGGGCAGTGTCAAGGTTCTGCACCAAAAACACAGACTTATGGAAAATGATCAGAAGCTCCCACACTGAACAGGAGCTGAAAAATGTGGATCACACAGCAGGGACTTGTAACGTAACCTTGTCGCTGGAAAAAGGCGCAGTGTGAGGCGGGGAGGATGTGGTCCTGCAAACATTTCTGCATGTACTAACGTTATATGTGAGTAGCCTCACTGCAGCTGAGGGGGATGTTAACAGTAGAGCAAGTGCCTACACCTTGCAGCACAACAGCCCATGCGCTTCTTCCCCCTGCAGTTGACGCAGTGCTATGGCTTGGCTGTGTTACCAGAGCTTATTGGAAATAAAATATGAGAGTCCTAAGAGCAACAAAAACATTTGGGGGGCTGGAGACTGAGCGAGGGGAAAGGTTGGCTCCTTGGTGATAAAGTGAGAGCTGAGACGCTTTGCAAACTGTACAGAGAGAGGAGGGAGAGGGATTGTGGAGAGGTGGCACCGTGGGAATTGGCAGAGGGAAGAGGAAATTATGAGTAACAAGTGAAATAAAGACCCAAATATTTCAGGGCTGATTTGCCACTGATAGCAGTTAGCCTGGGGAGCTGGTATTTTCTTATAATTTGCGACATTTTTGTTCTGTTTCCTGTCAGTCTCCAACAGTCCTAAAGGGCATTGCTTCTGCCTGGAAATGGCCAAATCATCCACACTTTGCAGTAAGAACAAGCATGCCCTGGCCTTTGTTGGAGGGGCTGGCAGGAGCCCCCAGAGCGTTTCCAGCTCTTCTGTCTGAAACGTTTTCAAAGCGTCTATAAAATATTAGAGCCTTGAATTTCTTTTGGAAAGAATTTCTACGTGATTGCCTGCATTTTGCTAATACAGAGTAAAGGTAGCGCTCTGCAAGAGGTTTGGGAATCTCTCCGTGGAATTCAATGGCAATGGGATAAAATCAGCACTGGAGAGAATCCAGGAGTCTTTGGGAACCTGCAAAATGGAAGGGTCATCACTGATCTGGGCACCAAGTTTACATTTTTTCTAGTGAAAAAAAGAGGTCGACAAAAGCAAAAGGGAGCTGGGAGGAGGAAACCCCAGAAATAGCTGCCAAAATGGGCACTGAGTGAAGAAATTCAGTTTGCTGCAAACACCTTCCACGTTTCTACTGTCAAAAGAAGATAGGGATCTGACCTTCTCCTGCTACAAGACATGCTGCTCCATGGGCAGCTCTGCTCCCAGGTAGTTCTTCCTTTAGTTGTGTTTGCTGAGCAACATTCACAGTCTCCAGCTGAAAAGGATAAATTAGCTCAAGAGAGATGAGGCTTTTGCTCATTCCCATGCTTGTTTGCCTGGACTTAACAGGGTACCTCTGCACAGTGCTTCATTCCTTCCTTCGGACCGGTCTCCCCAGTCTGTTCCCTCCTTGGTTTGGTCTTGGTTGCTTACATACAGAGGCTTTCTCCCACATTTTCATGGAGCAGGTTTTACCTGCTGCCTCCACAGGTTGGTCTGTCAGTCCATGGAGATGCTTTTGTCCCTTAATTGCGTTTTGCTACAGGTTTTATCAAGAGCTGGGAGCCCCTGCAGGGGAAAGCCAGTAAGATAGCAGCTTCTACTGCATCTTGTCCCTACAGAGCGGGGAGACATCACCCCCAAATGCCCAGGGACGCACTGCTGAGGCATTTCTTGCACACGCCTCCTCCGTCTAAGAGACAGCCTGGGGTCTTGTTGCTGCAGTTTCCCTTTAAATGTCTTTGGGAAGTTTGCTGTAGTCGGAGAGGTGCTCTGCAGGCACCTGCTCCTTGGGCGGCTGGGGAGCCTGAAGGCAGGGCTCTGCTGAGGGCATCCAAGCTGTCACTGCCTTTCGCGGTGGCCGGGCCCTCACGGCAGCCCCCGTCCTGCTCAGCCTTCCTCCAGGCAGCCAATTAGCGAGAAATCCCACTGTGTGGCCAGCTCCGAACGGCCACTGCTGCGCCAAGGCCCGGGCTGACCCATGCCCTGCTGCAGCTGGGCCAGGGCTGCGGCTGGCGAGCTGGGGGGATGCACAGGCCGTTCAGCCAGACAGGGCAGCTGAGAGCCTGCGAAGCTCTGACAGGCGGCCGGACGAGGGGCTTTTCAGGAAGACCCTGCCCGGAGCTGTGAGCGCCACAGGTGGGAACGTCTCTCCAGCTCCTGAATATTCATCTCAGCCTGGGCTGCAAAACAGGGCAAAGCCAGGCCCAGCCGCCTGCTGCCGTCCAGCCGTAGCCTGGCCGTGCTGCTGGCAGAGGTGGGAGCAGCCTGCTCGCTCCAGCGTCTGCATGCTGTGTGAGTGAAACCTCTTCCCAGAGCCAAACCACCAGCGTCTCCACAGTCTGAGGGCTCAGGGGCTCTGGAGAGCCTTTGTGGCCTTGAACCTTTAAAGCAGCTCTGTGCTGGTGTACTCTGTCCTTGCTTTGTGCCTCCAGTTACCTCTTCCTCTCTGTTTTTGCTCTCTCAGTCTTCAACTCTTCACAGGACTTTGTCAAGCCTCGCTCCTTTAGCAGGATTCAGTGTGCACCCAGTTCTTCCTCCTTTTCTCCATTCTTTTGTCTCTAGCACCTTTTTTAGGTGGAGTAGCTATAATCCTTGTGCTGGGAATACCCAGTGACCCAGGCATCAGCCATTCCAGGGTCACACTGGAAATCTGAAAAGCTTTATGACATTACAGCTAGGTGCATCCTCCCTAGTATCTGTATCTGCTAGACTACTAGCATTTCCTTCCTCAGCTGTCGGGCAGGTCACAGGCCCCTGCACAGTCTGAGACAGTTTCTGCCCCACATTTCATTTCTAACAGTCCAGGTGGCTGAGCTGAGCAAAGGATAACACACCTCATGAGAAGCAAATTCTTGCCAGATGATGGCAAGTAGGCAGCAGCGTTTAGAGCGGATGGCTTCTTTCAGCTTCAAGGTTGTGTTCAAATGCACGGTCCATCGCTATGGAGTCCTACCCAGCCTAAATCTGCTCCTTTTGCAAGATTTCTTTTGATCCCAAGCTTCAAAGCTTTATTGTCTTGCTTTAATATTAAACAATGTATTTTAATAATTGCTAAATAACTCTCTAGTGTTTTCCTCTAATCAGAAATAGGCTGTTTCATATTCGTGAAGCAAGGGAACCTTTGTCTCTAGTGAGAGGAGAGCATAGCACTCCCCACTTAGTGCTGCTGTTTTCTCTTGTTGCAGACATTCCTGTGATCCCTGACTTGGAGGAAGTCCAGGAGGAAGATCTGGCCATGCAGGTCGCAGCTCCCCCCAGGTAAGGGCTCTGCCTGGTGTTCTGGAGGCTGTCATCAGCAGTGCAGAATGGCTGGCGAAATTAAACTCCATCTTTTCTCGTGCTGTCTGGACACCAGTGGCAGTGCCATTCAGCAGGGTTTGATGCTGGGTACTGTGGCAGTGTTCAAAGCTGAACAGGGCAAATTTCTTGTGTCCTATTACACAGAGAAAGCAATTACTGCATAATTCTCTTTCTGTGTAAAAAACTACATTAGAGTAGCATGTTTGATGTTGCAAAATCAAACTCAAAAGTTAGGAGTTGCTTTATTTGAGGTTGCCTGTATAACCTCAGATGCCTCCAGTTCACCTGTATTATCACACGCGCTTTGATGATGCATGGTTGTAGGCTGCTTTGCCCTCCGCAGGACATCCTTCTTACTCAAGTGCCTAGTTAATTTGCAGAGTACAAGCCTGTTGTTTGAAGGTGTAATCAGAATAGTCTTGGGGTTAGCTCAAGGGAGACCAGCAAGTTTTAAAAAAATGAAAGTTTTGGGGGTTTTTGTCTTAAATGTATCAGTAAAGTCTTCTATCCCTTGTTGGGCCTATTGCCAAGATCACAGGCTGGGATTGCTATTCACCCTTATTTGGAGGGCTGGGATATCTTAGTCCTCATCGCAGATGCCTCTCTCACAAGAATGGAGTAGGTGTTGTAATTAAATAGCTGTTAACAGAAATAAATGACACTTAATAGTAGAAAATGTAAAGTTACTTTGTCTCTCACCAGAGTTCATGACTTTGTTTTCTCTCCTTTTTTATAATCCCATCTGTTCCTCCTGTATCCATAGTCTCCCTGCAATAGAAAAGACAAGTAATTTTCATGGACAAACACAAACAGAAAATAAAGTAATACCGGTCTTTCCTACAGTATTGCATCACCTGCGAAGGGAAGCATGGCACAAGAGGGTATTACTCTTCTACCCAGTGTTTCTCTTTGGAGGCTACATTTTATGAAATAGTATTTGATAGCAGCGACTCGGCTTTGACATGGAAGTAACAAGGTCCCTTGTAGCCTGTATGGTGGGGCTCTCAAAGCCTGCTGAGGCTGTTCCAATATCCTCTATGTTCTTGTTTTCTTTCTGGCCCTTTGAGCTAGTCTGTGGATCTTCTCCCTGCCGTGCTGGCTTCTCTGAGGGAGTCTGTGGTCACTCCACATCCTATTTTTATGCATGTGCACAGCCTGGCATGCAGGTTTGTCAGTGACTTCATTTGCTGAATGAGATTTGCTTCTGTCTGGGGACACCCATCTCAAGAGTCCACGTGGATGATGTGGACACTTGAGATGGGTGCACCAGATTCCTGCTCATGCCACCCTTCTCCTCAGATGTGCTCCCATACTTACCCAGGCTTGTTCTTTGACCCTTTGTGGTTGCAGTGTGCAGGTGGACCGCGTGCTGACCTACCGTGACCTGGACAAAGACCTTATGAAGTACGCTGCCTTTCAGACCCTGGTACGTGGATGTTGCTATCGGGTGACCGATGCGATTCCCTCTCCTTGCAGGCTCCCATCATTCTCCACAGTGATACTCAGCTGCATAAAATATACAGCCCTACCTATCATCCAACGACTTCCAGCCGCTTTCAAGCCTGTTCTCCTCTGCAGAGTGGCTTCCATGGTTGTTTGTGTCTGTCAATAGTGTGGATATGGTATCTGCTGCTCGAGTGAGGCTCCTGCTGTTGTCCTGGACAAAGTATATGTCCCTCATGAGGCAGGTGTTGTGCCTGTCTCTAGCAAGACCAACCTGGTGCAATGAAGGTGTCCACTTTCTCATTGTAAGATTGTGACTGTGTGTGTTTATAGGATGGAGAGGTTGACCTGAAGCTTCTCACCAAAGTTCTGGCTCCGGAGCATGAACTACGAGAGGTGAGGCTTTCTTTTGTGAAATACCACCAAGGCAAAAGCTGCTTCTGTGTCTCAGACTATACTTGGAAAGTAAGCCCTTGTCAGTGGGGTGGAGGAAAGAGATGAGGAGGAGGCTGTGAAGAGGAGCTTGTCCAAGAGGATGGAGAGCTCATTTCCCCAGCAGATTAATTTAAAGATATATAGGGCTTTCTCTGTGTGAGATTATGGCATCACTATGATTGGTCCCCTTCAGTATGAAAGAGCTAGCAAGGAAAATCTGAAAGGCCCAGCGGTGTGACAGATCTCTGCAGAAACAGTGCTCTGTGGGTTGTCTTTTGGTAGCCACCATGAGCTCCACGTAGTTCTACAGGGCAGTACAGATGGACAAAGGCAGAAAGGATTTGACAGAAGGATGTGTTAAAGCAGGACAGAACAACCTCAGTACCATAGGGGGGCAGGAGCTCGGGACTTGCCACAGAGGATTTCTGCAGCTCGTAACTACAGATGCTTCAGCAGAAGTGCAAAAGAGTAAAAGATTTCTATGGCTCCTCTTTACACCCTGCCTGGGAGGTGTAAGATTGACAAGTATCAAACATTCTGTCCATTGCAGAATTTTGGAACATGAATCATTCTGTCAAAATCTTTAAACTGTAGCAGGGATTCTCATTTCATTCTGGCAAGGATTCCTGTTCTAGCCAACTCAATCTGGGACTTCCCTGGTGGGGGCAGCTGCCATTTAGTTTCTCTCTTTGCTGTTCATCTTGAATATTTGGCATTGTTCAGAGACCTTTGGGTGTCACCAGTAACGTGTCAGCATGTTTGTCTTTTTCCTCTTGGTAGGATGATGTCGGCTGGAATTGGGACCATCTCTTCACAGAGGTGTCCTCAGAACTAGCAACTGAGTGGGACCTGGGACAGCCTGAGAGAGAGGACCACCTAAGTGTGCCCTAGAGCACTGGCACACCAGACATCTCATACACGCATCCCCTGTAAATAAACACTTCAATTTTCTAATTACTTGTTTGGATTTGAGAATTTATTTCAGACATGAACATAAATAGGACCTTGCTTCATAGGAAAACTGTCTCAGGAGAAGTTTTGAGTATTTTGTAATAAAAAACTTTGTTCTCAGAGGAGATTAAGAATTCTAAACACAATAAAGTAGTTACTTATGAACAGTCACTTCCACGTCACTAGCACCTTCACAGATGACTGCAACAGTCGATCTTTCCTCTACTGAAATGCAGCCTGTCTGGGGTAGACCCTCTTACAATGGAGTGTGGTTTTCACTGATGGCTGTCAGAGAAGCTTAGGCTGATAGGAGTTGTTTGCCTAGGACATCAATATTACTGTCTTCCTCACAACGCATGACAGGGCTTGTCAGGACACCCATTTTACCAGCCATCCCTTGCTGGTTTAACCTCTCTTCTGGAACAGTACCCCTGTAGTGACTCAGAGGAAGCAGCTTTACCTGTTAAACTGCCAACACTGCTTCTCACAGCACCCTTTTTTCCCCTTGAGGTGTCCAAGCTAAGTTCTGACCAGGTCTAACCCCCCTTAGCTTTTGCAGTCAGATGAGATCACAACCTGAATGGAAATAGCTTCAGGCAATAGGTAGTTTGCACAGAAAATACCGTTTATTCCACACGTGTGAAAGAGTGGAGTCTGCTGCTCTGAAAAAAGGTAAGTCCCTGATGGATGTCTGCTTGGAACCAGGTAACCCACTCTTGTGGTCATGTAAGGAAAAATCCATTTAGCTGTTAATGCCCTGTCATTATTTCCAGGAAACAGTAACATTACTCCTAAGCCCATGTCCTTCAAGCCTTATCCCACTGGGAAGTCTTGCTACATACTGGGAGGGCAGTGCAGGTGTTGGGAGGAAGACTTGCGTGCTGCTTTGCTTATCTTGTTTGGGCAGTCTAATAGAGCACTGCGTTCCCACTCTTGTACTGACACCAGGACAGGTCAGATAACTCACTGTGAATTCAGTGCTCTGCAGAATTTCACATCAGAGTTGATAGGCCAAACAAATTACCAACAAGAGAGAGGCAATTGGGTCCCAGTCTAGGGCCACCAAAATAAGGGGGGGCTCATCTGTCTCAAGGAGCACTAACCAAACACAGGTTTGGCTGCCCCCTCTGGCTTGGGACCCTGGGCAGGGATGCTCTGGGGTGTGTGAGCCCGGCCTGTGCCCACCCTGGGACCTTGGGAGCCCAGCAAATACCTGGGCAGAGTTTGAGAGTGGAGCTTGAAAAAAAATCCCAGTCTCATCTATTTAAAGACAAGAAGAGGTGGCTTTGATCATTTAGTCTGACCTGCTATAATGCAGGCCATGGCAGAGTCCAGTGAGATGTGGCTGAGCTTTGCCCCTCTTAGAAAGGCAGGCAGTGTATTTGAACATCTTCCCTGGTTAGTTTTTCTAATGGATAATCACCCTTATGGCTCAGAATCTGCTTTATTTCTAGACTCAGTTTTTGAGTTTGATCTTCTGTGCTCTGAGCTTATGCTTTCACCTTCCCCATTAAGCCACGCTGTCAGATATTTTCTCCTTGCTTCAGTATTTATGTGCTCTGTGATCAAGTTGTCTCTTTAATTTCCTTCAATAAACTTAATAGACTGAGACTTGTTTCCATGTCTTTTCAATTCCTTCCCCAGCTGGAGGAGGGGAGGTGAGTGTCTGGCCTTCCTCCAGCAAGCTGTTCCCACCCCCTTCCTGCCACAGTCGTGTTTTGGTTGCAGCGCTGGGAAGGTGACTGAGACCTGTGGTTTCTCCTCTCAGGTCCCGGTGCTGTCAGAGAAGAACCTGCTCCTGTTACTAAAATGAAATGAGGAGGTACTTCTGCATGCCCAGGGCAGCTCATGGCTCGTGGTGATGCACCAGTGCATGTTCAAGAAGGACAGGGAATTGCTTGGAAGAGTCCAGCAGAGCCACAAAGATGATGGAGGGAGTGAAGCATCTCCTGCTGAGGAGCGGCTCAGGGAGCTGGGGCTCTTGAGCTTGGAGCAGAGGAGACTGAGGGGTGCCCTCATTCCTGGGGATCCATTTGGAAAGGGCGAGTGTCAGGAGGAAGGAGCCAGGCTCTGCTCTGGGATGTCCAATGCCAGGACAAGGGGCAATGGGAGCAAGCTGAAGCACAGGAGGTTCAACCTGAACATGAGGATAAAGTTTGTCAGGGTGCCAGAGCATGGCCCAGGCTGCCCAGAGAGGTTGTGGAGTCTCCTTCTCTGGAGACACCCAAAGCCCTGGCCGTGTTCCTGTGTGACTGCTCTGGTGATCCTGCTCTGGCAGGGGTTGCACTGGGGGAGCTTTCCAGGTCCCTTCCAACTCCTGACATTCTGGGATTCTGTGTTGGCTGTGACAAAACTGCCTCAGGACCCTGCATTTCTCAAAGTTTGCCTGGAAAGAGCATGCAAAGGAAGAAATGACAGATGTAAATGTTTTCTTGTGGCCTGCAGAGGTGTAGCTCTGACTGATCCTGAGGCGAGGTGAGAAGTGAGAGCAGATCACCACAACAACACACCTGGCTCCTGGGAACTCAGACCAGGCCCCTGGGCTGTGCCCAGACAAGGAACAGAGCAATGATCCCATGTTGATCTCCACAGACCTGTGTCACACAGGGGTAAAGTGCAGTGGTGTGCCTGGGGCCACACAGCAAATCTGTGGCAGAATTGGGGTTAGAAATGAGGAACCTCAAGTGCCTGATTGAAGTATGGCTTTCCTACATGCTTTCATGTATACAGCTTTCAACCTGCCAGGATGTGTTCCTGTCTGATCTTCTCTGGGTGATCCTGCTCCAGCAGCGGGGTTGGACTGGATGATCCTCAGAGGTCCCTTCCAACCCCTACCATTCTGTGATACCTTGGTGAGTGTTTTCCATCTTCCAGTTGAAGATGGCAATTCAATGTAGGCAGGCTTGTGTCCTGCTTGCTCTTTGTCCTGGTCTGTTCATACATTGCTGAGGGAGGGCTGAAAACCCATCCAAGTGTGTTGTCAGTAACCCTAACCCTAACCCCGGTCTGGGGTGTCTACCCAGGGACTTGCTGGGAATCTGGATGAGTCTAAATATTGACCTGCAGCCTCTTGCAGGCTCAGGGCTCAATAGACTGCTCCAGGCAAATAGTGAGCCTCATCACAGAAGGATTAAAAGAAATGCAGAAAGGAAAAATTAATTCTAGGTCCTATCAGTTTTAGGAATGTCTAGGTTTGCCTGTAATAATAGAAATCCTATGTATAGGCTTTCTTGGTGGATTATAGACTTTCTTGGAGATGGTGGAGATACTTTACTAGAGTGCAGTTTGTTGTTGTTGGTGGTTGGACATTGGAGCAGATACAGCATACACAGCGCTGGGAAAAAATAGGAAATAAAAGCTGAAAAAAAAGCCAGACCCAGGAACTTTCCATTAAAGACCCCGCCAGCCAGGAGCCTCTTAAAGGGACTCTGGCTGGCTGTTTTATTAAGTGTGACAAAGTGATGGGAGGTGGGGGGGAGCTCCTATGCTAATAAGTTGGAAAGGCACGGCCGTTCCTCTCGCTGGAGCATCTCAGGGAAAGTGGAATTAATTCATGGCATATGCTCCCAGCATCTGCCGCACTGACCCAGAGTGGCAGGAGCGCAGTGCCAGGCAGTGCCAGCCAGGGCCCGTATTCCCCACTTGTCTCTCGGGCCTTGCTCGCCGCCTGCCCGTGGCTGAGCGTTTGGGGTGACGGCTGCTCCTAGGAGCGCACCCCCCGCTGCCCACCCGCCTGCCGCCTGGCCTGGAGGGGATGGCACAGCCCATGGACAGAGCCTTGCTGCCCCTGAAGAAGGAGAAGGGGATGTTTGGATAGAAAAGAGAGCAATTCGAATGGAAGCTAATCCAGTTTGTCCCAAACAACCCTAATTCCTCCCACAGCGTTCCCTGACCAAGTCCTCCCTTCTCCAGCCATCTGACTTGGTCTGTGGCTTGCTCCCTCTTCCTTCTTTCTCCCTGCATCTCTGCAAATGATCTGCTCCTCTCCTCGACAGACAGGACAGGGGTTGTGTTTGCTGTCAGGTGGGATTTCATTCTCTGTTTAATGGCTCCTGGGAAATAACTTTCCACACCTTACTTCCTCTCGACCAATCTGCACCATGGCCAGGAGCCGTGTCCAGCTGGTACAGGTGGGTGCACTGTGTTGTTTCCAAGCTGCAGCAATCTTTGCCTGTGCTTCATGCTCTGTGTGTGAGCTTTCCCTTGGGAAAGGGCAGAGCTAACCCTTCACTGGCTGCTCTTTCCTCAGCCACATCCTTCCACCTTTTTGGACAACTGCCTGAGATATGGGACACTTTCTCAGCCTGTAGAGCTGACAGAGCCAGGAGAGACTGGAGCAGTGGGTGATCACCAAACAGTTCAGTGATGCCCCATGCTGCTTCTGTGCTCTCCCAGCAACTGTCCCTGCACCTCAGCAGCTTCTCTTGCTTGTGCTTCCTTTCAAAATGTGACCTCCCAGTCCTGGGTTGTGCTGGGACCATGCAGTGCTGAGTGAGGGCCAAGGCAGAGGTCCCAGCTGTGGGGCACCATGAGGGATCCACATTTGGCTGCCCTGGTGATACCAGGGCTGTGCTTTATCCAAGGGTACGACCTGCTCTCCTTGCAGCCACAGCTTGGGATGCATCCAAGTTGATTCCGTCAGGAACGCTGCACGACACGGACATCCAGAGCTCCTGAGCCCATTAATCTCTCTGCCATGCTCCCTGGGGAGATGAAACCTTTCCTCCAGTGCCCCGTTACCTGGGTCTGCCCCATCAGGCTGTTCTGCACAGACCTCACTGAAGCCGGGGCTGCTCCAGGCCGTGGGCCCTCTTATCAGGCTCCATCTCCTGTCACTTTCAGGACCACTTCATTATCCTTTTATTAGCCCTCTTCTCCTGCTTATCGTTATTAATAATCACGCTGGATCGGCTGGAGTGCTGACAGCTGCCCCTTGTCCATTCTTTCTCTCTATTTTAATCCTGCCTGCTTATCTGGAATAAACCTGATCCTTTTAATTAAAGAAATTTGGTCAGCCAGCCCCTCCTCCATGCAGAGATAGGCCTGATCACACCAGTGATATGCAGAGAGCAGGAAAAGGGGCAGATTACTGCGTGACAGTGTTTTCCACAGCACAAAGATATGGGATGTCAGAGTAATCGCTGGAAGAGATTAGGGCACATGTGTGTGGAGAAACACAGCACTGGGGGCTGTGGGGTGCTCGCCTCGGGGGCTCTGTGTCTGACCCAGTGTATTGGTGCTGTGTGACTATGCCTGTACGTGAGGCACCAGTGCAAGCCAGGCAGAGGAGCTCTGCTCACCCCTCTTTGCTTAGCATGGGTGCAATAGCAACGCCAGACTCAGAGCCTGTGGCCCTGCTGGGACTGCTGGGATCAGTGCAGTTCCTATGGGAGCTAAAGGACTTTGCTTCTCAGCGCTTTCTGATGTTGCCAGGAGATGCGAGTGCTGGCTTCACAGTGGCGCTCTGGCTCTGTGCTCCCACAAGCATTGCTTCCTAGGGCCACAGATCTTGTTCCAGTCTCTTAAAAATGCCTCGCCGGGCAGTTTGCTTGAGCTGAAATATTTGTGTTGTCTGAAGGGACAGGTCACTCGAGGAAGGGCTGTGCAAATAGGCTGCGGGAAAATTGTTGTGCTAATTCACACTTTTATGAACCCATAAACTCAAATCTGCATTCATTGCAATCTGTAAAGTGACTGGAGTGTGGGCTGAAGTGCTTAGAAAGTGTTAATCAGGGGTCCGTAACGAAGTAAAACGCTCTGAAGTGCAGCAGCAGGAGCTTGGCCATAAGCAGCAGGAGTATTCAACCTTAGCACTAAAAATGCATATTCGTTGGTTCCCAAACGGTTCATTTCAGATGCACAAGTTGCAGTGTTGACTGAATGCGTATGTACCCTCTGCTACAGAATATGGCAACTGGCTCAGATTTGTAGGGCTGTTTCACCCCTGAGAGGCTGCGGGCCCAGGAAGGCTACAGGGCAGAACTTCCTGATGCTGAAGCGAGAGCGGAGCTCTGAAACCCTGTCAAGCAGAGCACACTGACTTCTCTCCCTGTGCTTCTGTGGCTTTTGAGCACTTCAGCTGGCTGGGATGAGCGTTAACCTGCAGTTCAGGTGTTGGTGAGGGAGCTGCCTCAATCCAAACCCATGTGTATGGCTTAGCAGATCCTTTAGAAACATGGGATTCTGTAACAGTCACAGGCAGGAATTGTGCATGGTGACATCGGTGCTGTCGCTTCCCTGTGAAATGTCCTGCTGCTCACAGGAAAATATTTTCCCTCGCTTTTCTTCCACCCAGTGCTGGAAAATAAACTACAGACCCTGGCTGTTTTGTATCCAGTTATTGATAGCAGACAAGAAATGATCATTACTTAATGTTGAAGAAAATGTTTGAAAGATGAGAAAATGCAGAGTTCACTTGCCTAAACCGGCGCATTAATAACTGGTCAGAGCTTTTATTATCTGAC
This sequence comes from Mesitornis unicolor, assembly GCF_000695765.1. Taxonomy (NCBI): domain Eukaryota; kingdom Metazoa; phylum Chordata; class Aves; order Mesitornithiformes; family Mesitornithidae; genus Mesitornis; species Mesitornis unicolor. The sequence goes on along the minus strand of NW_010171121.1, from coordinate 38,450 downwards.
CCTGCTCCTTCAGCAAAAATCATCCTCCCTTCAGGTCCAAGTAAGGAAAATTCTCAGGATGTTTTTTGGCCCTGAAATGATGAGGGACACCTTTTTTGGTGTTGTGGGACATTATGAATCAGCCAAAAAAGATGGACTTGCAGTCCATGTGATAGGCCGAAGTCTTGCTTTGATCATTGGAACTACTCACATAGCCAGGAAAAAGTGCCTTGGGAAATTGCCAAAGACTTTGGTCCAAGTAAAGCAACCTCGTAAGTGCTTGGAGCTCCAAAGCCAAACTGGAGTTAAGCTTGTGGCTCCCCGTGGTCTGTGGGGTTATGTGTACAGATGGCTGGATGGCTTGGTGAATCAACCCGTTAAATAAATGGGTGATAATGGTTCAGGCCACTGTAGCTACACCTGAGCTAGCTCAAAGCTACTCTGGATAGCACACTCTGTCTAACCCAGAGGGATGAGAAGCAGCCTGGATTTGCCCAGCTGAGGGCTGTGGCTCCTCTTCTTCAGGGATCTGAGTAACCTCATTTAAAGCCATCTCTGGTATTGCCTCTCTCTATTGCTCTATGCCCTATAGAAATACCTTCACTCACTTCCATGTCTTTCAAACACATGGTGCCAAAAACTTAAGACCCTGTCTGTGAAGGGGGCTGGATGTTCTTCCTTTCATACACAGGGACCAGTCACAGGCTGATAACACAGGTGCTCAGGGTCCCACAGTGAGAGTGTGACACAGCTGGGAGCTGAATCCAGCCCCTCCGAGCATCCATCCAGTGCCTCAGCCGCATTACTTCACTAAATGAAATAATGCACAAGGCCAGTGCATTTGTTTTCTTTTGATTTTCAACCAAAAGCTGGTTTCAGGCCATAGCACTCCTTCCAGATTTCCAAACTCACAAAGTAAAACTTCATGGTCTCTGTACAAAAGAGAGAAGAGCAGGAACAGCACAGCACACTGCCCACCTGGCAGTACCCTGATGAGCTAGGAAACTGTAGTCATCTCCTGCAAGAATGACTTCCTACCACAAGCCTGCTCCCCTCATCCCAGAAATACCCAGGGAAAGGGATGAGTTGTCAATGTGCCAAACTATTTTCCAATGCAGACTCTTCAGCCTGCTGCGATCTCTCTATGAAGTCCCCAAAATCAAGCTCTTCTGCTGAGCTCAGCAGAAAAGGAGCACAGAGTAAGGGACGGAAAATCTTCTCCATGCTGAGGGATGCAGAGGCCGTTCAGAAAGGCTCTGGTAAGTCTCACACAGAACCACATTGCCTTAAGATGAACCAAGCAGATGTGTTCATTTTATTTTTTAATCACAAGCCTTTAATGAAATGGTGAGGCCTCTCTGTTCTGGGGACTGAGGCTCCCGTCACAGGGTGCCCAGGCCCAACACAGTTCAGAAATGAGTGGGATTGGTTGTGGAGCAAGTCTGTGACGGCTTCTTGTGCCATGAGACACATAGGGAGTGCTTTGTAAGATGCCTGTGGCTGGCATGACGTGGCATTGAGCGTGACCAGGTTGGAGAATAATGTTCAGTAAGGGCAACGCCACATTAGGCAAACAGACCTGGAATATGTGTGCGGGTCTAAAACATCCATCCTTAACTTCTCAGACAAATGCGGTTTTTGCTTACTTAAAGTGGATATGTATCTGGATCGCACTGGATATGTGCCTTTCCTTGGCTGGAGGTGTCTCTGTGCCGTACAGAGCACATCTACATCTCACCAGCCGAGTGGGCTCTGTCCTGTTGGGCCCAGGGATCTGTTTGTCTGTCCGTACAGCCCGCACAGCAGCCGTGATGGCTGAGGTTGGAAGTATTTATGGCAATTAAAATGTTTTGCCTGGAAGCTGTTTTAGGGCTTTTTTGAAGTGAGGATTTTCAGACTTCAAGGTGTTAACAGCCCTTCTAAACGGTTTTGTTTTTTAATTGCAGCAAATGACTGTGGAGCCATTAAACATTCGCCTCTCTGCAGTTGTTTCTAAGCCCTTTCAGTCCTTCTTCTATTTATTCTGTTTAATTCAGTCAGGTAGCTTCGGGGCAGTGAAGATCAATACTTTACTTTGATAGAAAAGAGTCAGGTTTGAAACATAGAGATAAAACTGACACATTTTGTATAAATTTAATTAAAAATGCACCTTTAGTGGCTTGTTGGAAGCACAAAGCCAGCCCTCCATCTAGCTATCTCTCTGTCTCACTCTCTGTCTCTCTCTTCCCTTTCTTGTTCCTAACAGGAAGATCTCTGAATCTGCCTCGCCAACAAAGCACCTCGTTTTATGATTTTTGTCTTGAAAGTTTAGCACTGAGGGAGCAGGATGGAAAGGATGTGAAATTCTAAACAGACCTTCTGCTCCCTCCCTGGTCCTGCTCCTTTTGGTGGTGGTGGCTGGGGGGACGGGGAAGGAGCTGGCTCCCCGGTGGGGGAAGGAGGGGGATGAGGCAAAATGATTTTTTTTTAAAACCCAGCAGATTGGACACCCTGGGGCACTTTCCATTTGGATCTGTAGCTTTCCACCACTCCCGCCTCCCTCTTCTTGCTTTGTTAAACTGAGAATTATTTTTCTGACTACATGTGCATCCCCGATCCCACTAGGATAGTGCTGGCCACAAGGCAGTGTCTTTATTCTGTCTTTCTTTTTCCTCCCCTGCCCCCCCTCATTT
>NW_010171121.1:0-35768 GCF_000695765.1 Mesitornis unicolor | reverse complement strand
CTCTCCCTGTTTCCCTAACCCTGCTGCCAGTGGGGACATTTGTCTTGTGTTTTATAATCTGGCCCCTTCACCCCCTTCCCCCTGCATGTCTCTCTCTCTCTTTCTCAATCCTGTTTGGCTCGGTTCATTTTTCACTTGAGTGCCTTTCCTCCCAGGCTCCCCTCTGCTCCGGCCTCCCTCTGCTCAACACCAATAAAACACGCACAACACAGGTAGAACAAGGTGCCAGGGCTCAGCGTGACAAACAGCTCACACACCGCTCAATAACCACGGCTGTAAATTGCCCCCTCCTCACCCTCCGCCGGCTCCTGGGGACAGTGGCTTGGCCTGGCCCTCACAAAACGTGCTGTCCCACCACAGGTTGGACGGGGAAAACCAGTGTGAGTTTGGGTGCCAGCCACTGCTGGGGCAGAGACCTCTTCAGCTCTGTCATTAAGGGCTGAGAGATTTAATGTCCCCATTTCACACCCATGTCGAGCCATGCAGGGGCTTGCTGGAAAATGGGGGCTGTGCAGCAAGGGGGTGCAAACCACCTTCCTGACCTACAGACCACCTATTTAAGTCATATTTTGTGGGGAAGACTCAAGACTCCTTGCAGCCATGCAAGCTCTGGGAGGGTTTCGAAGGGGAAGGATGACAGTGTCTTCCCGAGGGACCCTCTGTTCCCAGGGGACAGAGCTGTGCTGGCAGATCTGGCTGGGCACCGTGTCACCTCTGAAAGCTGGGACCTCCATGGCCAATGTTCGCCGTGTCTGTGCCAGCACAGGTGAGGTACATCAGCCACCTACCCCTTGCTGCTGAGCTGCATCATGGTCCTCCCCGGGATACAGCATCTCTGCCTTCCCCAGGATGCAGCATCTCTGCCTGCCGTGTGGACTTTGGCTTGGTGCTGTGCACCCATCTTCAAATAACACACAGGAAAGACAAATAAACCACACGTCAAGAAACAGGCAAGGGGAAAAAGAGCAAACTGGTTAATAAAAGGAATGTGGAGGCCTCTCACCAGCTGGCAGCACCTGCGAGCAGCTTCTTCCTGAGTCCGCAGAAACTCCACTGAGAGCAGCAGCACTAAAGAGCACATGGAAAATGGTTGGTACGTTATGGATGGTGTGCGAGAAGGTGTCATTGGTGGAAGCTGGACAGAAAGGAAGGAAAGGGTCTGGAAGATGAGAATAAGCTTGAAGTTCATACACAAGCAAGATGAGCTTGTAGAGGAGGCAGAAGGACAGAGAGGCACAACCACGTGTACTGAAGCAGCAGCAGCAAAACTCGATCTGGACAATGGGGCAGAAGAGAGGTGGTCTGGGTGGCCTGGGAGTGTGGGGGTGTTGGCGGGTCACAGGCAGTGCCCACCTGAGGCAGAGTAGGGGCTCTCAGGTACAGCCGCAGGAAGCGACGTGCAGCCGCTGCACGGAACTGCACTCTCTGAATCCCACTGTGTTTGACTTTAGCTGTCAAAACTGCAGTTGCTGTGAATTTTGCTTGAGAACAAGAGGATGCTGTGCAGGTGAAGCTGCTGGTTTTGCAACAAAATGCAAAGCTGGGTCCCTGCACCATGGGTTTCAGGCTTGAAACCCCAAGGGTTTCAACTCCCTTGTCTTAGGTAATTGCAAACTCCAGCTGATGTGTGTCTCCTGTTACCAGTTTCATTTGTCTCTGGGATTCCTCATCAACTCTCCCTGTGCTAATTTGCACCAGTAATGTATGTAGTATTTCCCTTTCTCGTACTTACAGGAGGCTGTATTTCAACCGCAAGGGAAGAGTGGAATTTGTAAATTGTTAACTAGTGCTTTAGCTTGCCAGTGTGAAAGGAAAACACCCATCTGTGCACCGCCCTGTGCCCCAGCCCGCAGCAGTGCCTCTGCTCTGCAGTTCAGGCTGCTTGGCTTCACAGCAGTAAAAGCAGAGCATTTCCTTGCCAGGCTAAGCGATGATGGAGTTAACTCTGTCAGTCTGCATAATAGCGGCTGGAACATCAGTTAAAGTCCTTCTGAGTGATGCGGGGAGGTGAGCGCTGAGGGCTGGTTTCTCAGGGACCGTACCACGGAGGAGCGGCTGCGGCGCACGGTGCACTTCTGCAGACAACTCCCGCGTCTTCTGCCTTTAATCACGGCAAATGAAAGTTTCTAAACAGGCGGAAGATGCCAGGCTTTTGTGTTCTGCCACCAGAGCTGTCTCTGCGCCGCCGTCAGTGCCGGTAATTGCAGACAGAAGCCGCTTTGTGTTAAAATGGCATCGGTAATTGAAACGGAATTCAGAATCAGGACCCTGCAGGCACCGCTCGGTGAAAGAAGAAATAAAGATCGTTTGGGTCACATCTTTTGTAATTTGCGTTTAATAATCGTACCAGGAGGTACACACAAAGGGAGAGGAGACGTGAGGCGCAGCCCGCTCCCCCTCCTCGCCCGCTCTACCTCGGAGCCTTCCCGCGGAGACGGGGGAGCCTGGCGGGGACTCCGCACCCCGCTCGGCTGGGCTGGGGTGGTGGGAGGGCTGCGAGCTGCCCCGCACAGCAAACAGGGCTGCTGGGGAGGCTGGCGGTCAGGAGGAGAGAACGACTCCCCGGGTCCGTGTTAAACTGGATGCTCAAGTTCTGGTTTTACGGTTAGGCTGCGGATTTATGGGCCCAGGTGGTGTCTCTTGCTCGGTGGGGTCTGGCTAAGCACTGAGCATTGGAGAGCACTCCCCTGATCGCAGTTTCTGAGTTTCTCTTTGAAATGGGCTCCCTTTGGCATCCTTCGATGAGCTTCTGTGGTTATGCCTATATGAGTATATTCAAGCAAACTGAAGCTGTCGGGTATGGCTCATGCTGAAACGTCCCAAACCTCTGCCACCACAGAACAACGAGGCCTGTGTTCTGCTTATGGGGAATGGTGTGTTGCCTGTGCGCTCCCCACGAATCACAGCCAGCAGTGCCTGGGAGGGCATTAGCTGCTGGGGACCAGCACCCCACCAGAACCTTGACCATGTTCAAAAAGTGCCAGTGCTCTCATAAATTCACGACTGTAGGTGCAACTGTGTGGTTTCCTTCTTGCCCTGTGTGGTGGTGGCTTCTGATCTCAGGATATTTGAGTTACCAGGAAAATGCCATGTAGCAAGAAAAACGTTGCTGAGAGATGCTCAGGAGAGGACAGCAGTACAAGGCAAAAAGATACTGTCAAAGACTGTGAGGAAAATGGGTGCAGGTAACTTCTACTCTTTTTGGCTTCATGCTGTGCTTAGCTGATGCTTGTTTGGCCCTGGAAGAAGTGGGATACAGTCTCTCTTTCACATTAAAGCCTGCAGAGGTGCTCACCTTGTTCCAGTAGTGCTGCCAGTCTGCCTGTTGAAGGCAGGACAGTGGGTGGATGGTCTTTTGGACTAACCCAGTACAGCCTGTTTGCTCCTGACAGCCTGCTGTGGTGTGCTTTTGCTCTGCTGGCCATGGAGGTTGGGTTGAAGGCCCCAGAGAGGCTACAGCAGGTTGGTAATGAAGATCTTGCTCAAACTCAAACTGCCCAGGGACATTGAGCTGGTCTCACAGTGCCCAAAGGACTCACTCACAAGTCTGCTCCAAAGACTGCACCAGCCAGTACAGGGCTGCCTTGCTCCTCTTAGCCCAAGCCTCTGGTCCTGAAGGAGATAAGTGTGTCAGGTACCTGCCCTCATAATCTCTGGGATGACCAAGACCTTTGACACAGCATCTAGCATATGAGAAACAAGAAGATCTGGTTCCACGCTCGTAAGTTCTGCTGGCCTGCCCTATGATTTCCCATAGCTTTGCCTCTGTGCAACCTTGCCATAGTGCAAAAATAACCCAGGTTTCTTCTTTAGTTAAAAGAACTCCAAAGCACTACCACTTGTTTCTTATGCCGAACACAACTGCATCAAACACACACCTAAGGAATGGCAGCATCCATTCATGTATTCCACTTTGCAATAAAGACCTAGTGGCATCCTGGGAGCCACTCTACATCCAGGTGAGATGGACACGGATGCGAGCAGGACCAGTTCATTCCATCCTTGAGGGACCTTGGGGTCTCTTTACCCCAAACTTCAAGTACATTTTGGGGAACAAACTCAGCCCTGATTACCTTTGTTGGTGTCTTGTTAATCTCAGTGGAAAGGAGCATGTGGTACTGCCTGGGTTTCTTTCACACAATGTGCATTTTTTTCTAACATTAGGCTTGACTCAGGGACAGGTTTGATTGTCACCTGTGGTCAGGGTACAAAGGAGACATCCCCAGTGTCCAGCAGCTCCCCTGTGCTCTGTATTGATGCCGTAACCTCCCAGCTTCCCTTGCACATGCTCTGCATTTCTTCCTTAAGCTGCTCCTGGCAGCTCACCATCTCACAGTTCTTGCCTATGGCCAGGAAGAGCATCATCTGTCAGCTACATCTGGAGCTGCCATCCTGCCTTCTCCCAGGGAGCCCAAGGGGTCCTTATCAGAGGGCCAGAGCTGCAGTTGTGACAGGAGAAATTTAGGTTGGGGAAAGGTACCGTGGCTTCTTCTAGTTTTAATTGCTATTACAAGAAAGAATGTTATTAAATTTATGAGCCAAATATTATCAGTAAATACCCAGAAGTAAATACCCAGTCATCTGAAGTCAGATGAGGGAGAGCACCTTTAAAAGAAAAAGCTTTGTGGAGAGAGTGCCCAAGCCCTGTATAATTATATGCAGACACCCAACCTTTCCTCTCTGCCTGAGAAACTGAGGATGCATTCACCTTTGGGTGCAGCAGCGGAGCTGCTGTGAAGTCCATAAGTGGCTGAGGAGCTCCGTAAGAGGCGCTGTGCATGCTTTGTCCTTTTCTCTCCAAACCTTCCTCTCACCTTACGCATGGCAAAGACCTAGCAGCCATCGTCATGTTAACCCTGTTCCTTGACAGTGCTTCAGGAAATGACCGTGTCACAGCCTGTGTTCTGCAAAGACACCCAACTGAACTGGACTGCTGCATCAGTGGCTTTCTGGGTGAGTATGTGTGTCCTACAGTGGTTATCAGCGCCGGTAGGTGCTATGGCAATGCTGCTCTTCTCTCCTTGGTTCAGTTTCACATCTCTCCCCAGATCCTCAGCTCCAGTTTCAGCATCTCCACCCACTTCCTCCGTGGAGATCTAGAGACCCTAGGTGGACAGACACAGGTTGGGTAATGGTGAGAAAAGAGAGGTCTTGAAGAAGAATTTAAATGAGCCCTTCTGGCCTTGCCTTGTTTGGTAACTCTCTTGGGGGGCTGTTTCCATAGGCCTGATGTTGGGCCCTCTGACAGCTGTGTTTCCTTTATGCTGTGCTATTAGAGTCTCTTTTGCGTGCTGCAGAAGATGTCATTAGGAGGAGAAGGCCATAAAACTATCAGCAACATCCTTCCCTGATCCATACATCTCTCTCACATCCTCCTCTGGTCTATACATCTCTCTCACATGCTCCTTCCACCCCCACCCATCCTCACGCAGTGATTTCATTTGCACTTCCCACACACTCGCCTGGGACCCTCACACACCCACAACTCCACAGGCTCACACAGATGCACCACACTCTTGTTTTCTCTGTTCCTCAGCCTTCCTTCCCTCCTCCCATCTGTTTGTTGAATAATTCCTGGCTAAGTAACTTTCCCTGCGCAGCCCCCGGGCCGGGGCACAGGGACTTGCCCTCTCCTCCCCCCTGGCTGTCCGGGGGGCTTTTGAACATGTGTTTCTGGGAGGCAGACACCAGCTGGCTGGGCGACATTTGCATAGTCAGCTAAAAGCCCCTGAGCTGAGCTGGGGACGTCTGGAGGAGCCCATGGCAGGACGGAGGGAAGAGGGAAGCGCTGGTCAGCTCGAGGTCAGCTGGAACAGATTTCCAAACGAACGGACAGATGGCGAAAGGAGACGAGGGGTGGGGGGAGCGCGCAAAGGCTTCTACATCAAATAAATAAATCACTAAATGCAGTGGTGGAATAAGTGACCAACGCACCTATGAGCATGGCAGCACTGTGCTGCTTCCTTCAGAGCCCATGGGGTGGATGGACGGGGCGAGCGAGGGCTCTCATTGCTCTCGGTGCCAGGGAGGGGAGCAGGGTGGACCATGGACCAGACAAAGGGGGACTCTGTGGGGTCCCAGCACTGTGAAGCAGCAGCAGGGAGCTGGAGGCTCCTGAGGACAGACCCCCAATTTGCCTGGCCACACTGCGCCATCACAGCTTGGCGGGTTTGGGACTGGGGTTTGTGCAGCCCCAAGCACCGGGCGCCCTAACAATACCCACCCTGCCTCCCCCCCATTTCCCGCACTTCTCCCTCCACTCCAGCTAATTTCATTGGACTGAAAATAATAAAGCAATCTGTACAGTTTTGCTCCTACAAGGACGTGTCTTTGCCATTCCAAAGTAACAGCAAAACATTATATTTATGAGCCCCTGTGCTGCCTTTGAGCTCTCTGCTGATCACCGTTCCCTGCTGCCTGCCTGGTTTCGTGCTCTCTCCCGTCTGCACAGCTCACTCCTCAGGACAGAAAATACACTTTATTGTTTGATCCTGCAGCACACGAATTGCCCAGGCAGAGAGAACTGCCTTGCGTCCCCAGTGCGCAGGGTGGCCGCAATTGAAGTCTTTAGGGAAAAGAGGCCTAGAAACACCATAATGGACAATTAGGGACTAAGCTACTCAAAGAGAACTGCTTTCCTCCTTCCAAGCTGTTTAGTGGTCACCACATGCCCTCAGCCAGGAAGGTTCACAAATTATACGTTGTCTTTAAAGTCCTGCCTGCCTTAACTGTGGGTGTTCCCATAAACTGCATGAGTGTCCGTGCCTCTTCTGGGCTCGCATCCTCCACACACCATCGCCAGCTCCTACAGGCGAGCTGTGCACTGCAGTAAGAGCGATTGCCACTACATGCCCTTTCTTTTTATTATTCTTCAGGAGAAGTGGAAATGCATTTCGTTATTTTTAATGCAGTTTGAGGGAATTGATGTTTTTCCACCTTTTTTTTGGTTGTTTTCTTTTTTTTTTCCTAATGCTGTTGCCAGGATGGTGCTAAATCCTTTCCTGAGGGATGTGAACACATGTTCCTCCTCATGAGTGCAGGCAGACAGATGTTCCAGGAGCATATAAGGAAGGCTGGCACTAAGGGCCAGGAGCACAGAAGGGCAATTGCACATAAGCTCCCTCTGTGGATGACCCACCCTGTATGAAGGGGGTCTGTACATTAAGCACAACTGTCAGGGTCCTGCTGGCACCAACAGGCCTTAATTGCCCTGAGGGGTCTCACCTGGAGACCCTACACACACCCTCTCTCCAGGAGCTCCATTTAAGCTCAGCCTGGGCTGCTCTTCCCCTTCCTGAGCTGTATTGTGGGTCTGCCTGTCTCTGGTTCACCTGCACAGACCTCAGCCCTGTGCTGCAGCCATGTCTGCAGTCCAATCTCTTGCTGCTCCTGATGGGACTCCCTGGATGAACCCTGGACCTGGTTTGTTATTTTGCCTTGTCTGGGGCTGTGGATGGACCCAGTTATCCTTTCTCTTTTAATCTCATGCCAGAACTTCATTGTCACCTCTACCTTGTTGTGGCTTAGCTTCATCAGCAGTGTCTTCAAGATAATGATATTTTCTTAGGAGGAAGTCCAGGTAATGATGTCTTCTTTTCTCACAATTTTGCTCAGAGGTTTCTTGTATGCTAAGGATAGCTGGTTTCCTTTTAGAAAAGCATTTCTGGTTTGTCCTCAGTTTCCATTCCTTTTTGCTCTTCTACTTTGTTACCTCTAGCCTGGAGATGCTGAGCTTGCAGAGTTGATGGGCAAAAGCCACTTATAGAGTCCAGGCTGATGTGGACATTGGTCAGTGGCCCAAACCTCTGCACTTGGAGCAGTAAAGTCAGAAATCCCCTCCAAAGTGCTCGGATCCTGCCTTCAGCCTCCCTAGTTAATTGTAGGGCTTTTTATTATCAGGAAGAAACAGGTCTTTCAAGAACCAACACTAGCTGAATTCTAACCTATTTGGTACTTTCTTGCCTAACCTATAATATATTGAGTAACTGACTCCACTGAAGTACTGGGTAGTCTTAACTCAACCCAGCTCCCTTTGCATTTGATCTAAAAGTCTCTGTCCTGATGCACTAGAAATGACCAAGACAGATGTCCTCTGCAGTCAGGAAAGCAAGCATCATGTGTGCCTGTAACAAGAAAGAAATAGCAATTGCTATTAGAGCTCACTACGTATGAAGCAAAAGAAAGTGTGCCATCATTTTCATTTTAGAAAGTTTTGAATTTGATCCTCGGGGCCTTATTTATGACTTGGAAATATTCACGTGCCTGTTGGGATTTCATCAGAACACTTGCAAATCCCCACGGTTTCCTGAATTCTCGCAGGGGAGGCTCTTCTGTCGCAGGCATGAGCTGTTTTGTTGTTGTGCGCTTCACAATGTTTGTCCTCTAAACAAGAAAGAGAAGCACTCGGTGTGAGTGTCCCATGCAGCTGTTTAAGAGCTGCGTTTCTGCTGTGCCGGGAGGTGCATGGGACACAGCAGGGCAGGGGGGAGGTCATCATGCAGGCTCTGCTCACCTCTTGCTCCTGTTTTGGTCGGATACACTCCTCAGTCTGAGTACCTCTGAGTTCTGCCACACCAAGGATCTGAAATAACCGCAGTAAAGTATGCAGAGAAAGGGAAAGCAGGCTTGTGCCAGCTATCTCTGCATACACGTGTGCACACATGCATGCACACGCTATCACACACCCTGCCAGCTCCCCGAAATCTCCCAACTGCTGGCAGGATACACAGAGTTTGTCTACACCCAGACCTGAACTTGTGCTTCCTGCTCTGTGGGCAGCTGCTGCCAATGCCCAGCTCATGTTTTGTTTTATGAATCCCTTGCTTCTATGAGGCTTTTTTATTATTATTATTTGAGCTAAAATGGATCCATAACCTTGTGGGACAAGGACATCGGCCTGGCTGGCAGCACACATGCTTTCTCGTGCTCTCCCTCCGCCTCCACAATTACTCTTCATGCAGCACAGAAAATAAAACATTCCAGCAAAATATGACTGCCCCCTCTCCCAACAGAAGGTCACCGAGGCTCGGACTAGCACAAGAAAAAGAAAACGCAGGGAAAGGGCTGCTCCTTTTTGATTTGCGTGCTGGCTGGGCAACAGGAGAGACCTCAGAGTGGAAGGAAGGGACTATGGGAGCTGCTAATTGAGCAATCGCAGCTCAGAGCTGCGGAGAAGGTGGCAGGAGCAGTCAGGAGAGGCCCTCTCTTCTGCCTGGCAGGAGCCCTTGCCTTCCTTTCTTGCCCTTTTTCTTGCTTTGAGAGCAACAGGACAAGTTCATTTGTCTGCTTTCTGACATTGCACAGCACAATCGCTGTGCCTCTGCAATAGCCAAATCTGCCCCTAGTATTTACCTCTTCTCATGTTTCCTCTTAAACCCTTTTCACACATGGAAAGTTTAAATTAGTAGTTCTGTGTCTGAGTAGACTTAAACTCATTTCCTGGCTCTGTGTCCAGCCCTTCTTGGTGCAGAGAGTTGGGAAGGTGAATGGTGGTGCTTGCCTTCTTTCGTTGTGCTGGGCATGGGATGCTCGGCATGAACGTGTCCTTACGCAGAGTCCATCGTCCTCTCTGTCCACACCCAGACACTGAGGCTTTGAGGCTGAATTCATCAAAAGCCAAAAATGCTCCCCTGTCCTGCAGCTGAGTGCAAGATGCTGCAATTGTCAGGGTTGTGCAAGGGGGACCCGGTTGTCTCCTGGCATGGGTGGGCTCACCCAGCGACCTTCTGCCTCTTGCCAGGCTGAGCTGGCAGCTGCTGAACTTCAGGCACATGTTCCAAATCACAGCCAAACTGCACGTCACCTCCCAACACCGGTGTTACCCACCCACCACATGCCTGCTGAATCAGATGCCTGATCCCAGGACCAGGCTGGAGCTTGGGCAGCTGCAACTGGAGAGGCTGGGTGTGGGCAAGACCTGAGCCCATTTCACTTACCTTCATTGGTTTTTCTGACCCTCTCCCAGTCTGGCAGGATCATTCCCCTGTTCTGAGAACCACCCCTCCATGGGTGTGGGCTTGTGGTCAGCCCTTGCTTTCCTCCCGATGTGGAGGAAGGCGGCTGCTGCACCAGTCAGAGCAATGGAGACATTTGTTTCTGGCTGCGAGGATGCTCCGAGGCAGAGGACAGGCAGAGTCCCTCCAGCATCACTAGAGGTCTCTCTTTATCTGTATGTGCTTGTCTGCAGGGCAATGGGAGAAAAATACACTTGCTCAGAATAATTTCTTCATCTGCTTCTTGACATGTCACAGCCTTGTAGAGCATGCAAGCCCAGCGAAGTTACAGGGCTGAATTATCCTGGCTTGGTTTCTCCGGATGTCAACTGCTGGAGATTGTCTCCATCTGGGATCTGCATTCTGCTGCTTGGCTCTCCCAAGCTCTCACCTCTTCCCAGGGCTCTGCAGCTGGGTGGCATGTATAGCCCCTGATTGACCCCCTCAGCCCACTCAGACACACACTCAGAAAGTGATTGGCCAAAACCGTGATCTGAGCTTTCTAGGAGCTGGTTCAGAGCTGATATTCTCTCGAATCTTCATCCTCTGGCCAGGCTGTCGGCCATGGGTCTGTGGCCTCTCTGTGCCTATGCCTCTGCAATTCCTGTGTGCTTGATGGGTTCTGCAAAGTCCTCCAGCATCCTGGCAAAGAGCACCAGTAGAAAAATCTTGATGCTGCTTTGGAGCTGACACCAGTGGAAGGATGGAAATGGTGTTACTGGTGATAAGATTTTTGGAGTATTGGTCATCTGCTCTCCCATGTCTCGCTTCAATGTAGCATCCTCAAGCAGAATCTTCCTCTGCAGGCTCTCTGGAGCACAAGACCTGCTCAGCAGCTGGGGCATCCACATTTGTGTGAAACACTTCACTCGGGCCACTGCAGCTTCTTTCCCTCTTGTGTGTCCCATGTGCTGTTTTGTGACAGGGAATGAGCCACAGCCTGGTGACTCCAGACACCAGCACCTCCTTTCAGCGAGAGGGCCTCGACCCAGTGCTGTGGTGAATGAAGCTTAAACTGCTTCATGTGGTACACAGCACCCATCACCGGTGTGCAGGCAATGCATCAGCATGAAGACCCCTCCAGCAGCCTCTGGCCTCAGGAGTGGTCCTGCAGGGTGGTTTTTGGGTGGGGGTTACCCAGCCCCTGTAGCTGGCCTGGCCTTGCAGGCACTGAAGGTGCCAGAAGCAACCTTGGGAGTGGACAGGTAGACTTTATGTGGTCCCATCTCAGTCCTGCTGCTGCGTTGAGCTTGCACATCCCCTACGTAAAATCACTGGTAGCTGGAGTGAAGGGTGTGCTGCAACTTTTCCTGACTCTGCCCAGCTCCCATGCTCAGCCTCTTGTGTAAGGCTCTCCCTTATTTTCTTCCCTTCTGATATTTTTTAAGGTGAGAAGTGGGTGAAATGTTTGTGCTTATTAAGTGAGGGACCAATAGGATGAGGTGGATTGCAAAGCTGGGCTGTCCCTCAGAACCTTGCCAATGCTGCCCCAGTCTCCTCTGAGCTATTTTCTGCTGGCTTAGCCCTCTCCACTGGCACAGGTTTGCAGCTCTGAAAGCCCAGGCTAGCAGCCTCACCAGCAGCCCCCAGCCTGACCTGCAGCCCTTGGTGGCAGTGATACAGCAAGGCCAGCCATGTGGATCTGGAAATCCAGTTGTGCTCGTGGGAAGTGCTCTTTGGAGCATCCCTGCCAGGGCCAGGGAGGAGGAAGTACTGCTGACAGAGGTGGTGCAGTCAGTTTGCATCTAGCTAGAGATACAGATTCTGGGTTACTACTGACCTTTTGGAAGGCTTTTAGATTAGATCCTTGTCATGTTTTGCGTTTGTCAGCTGCTCCCCCCCCACCCCTGATATATCCTTGCTAACCTTCCACTGAAGGCAGACAGTAGAGTACAGGACATGGCATACAAGTGACTTGGGAAATATGAATAAACAGCATGTCTGCAGCTTTCTTGTGATGCATTTGACCTCTGAGCCCAGGAAGTCACTGGCTGAAAAAGACTGGTTCATTCACCTGTTGTTTCCTTTATTTTTTCTATCTGCTCCACTGCTCTAGTCTTTCTTGCTGTACTAAACACCAGCAGAGCCAGTGAGGTTGTAATTTCCCATGCCAGGAATATTTTCTAGGAAGAGCTTACAGATGCCAGTCTCACAGATAAGAAAGGCAGCTGTACCTCAGTCTGGTTCTTCATGGTCAGGTCCTGCCAACTGCTTCTGTGCGTTAATCAATATTTTTTTTCTTCTACGCCATTGCTATATTTGCTAAACTGCCTGCTGCCAGATTTGCTGCCTGCTGTGGGCTCTTCTGTGAGGACCACTGCAAGGTGAGATGGACCTGGGTGTTTCTGAATGCTGGAGTCCTGTGAGGGAGTGAGCAGTTCAGGGTGCGATGATGACAGAGATGCAGAAACCTGTGTTAACGCACTGAAGGCGCACAGAAATGATGTGATAGCCCCTCTGTGCTTGCTCTCAGAAGGGTGGGATGCAGTGGAGCAAATTTGGTCTTGCTGGGTCTCTGCAGCCCAGAGAACTGCTCCGAGATGGCAGCAGAGTGGATGTGGGGATGTGCTGCTGTCATTTGTCTTTCTGATATGATTTTCCCCCCCCCCCGCCCTTGGATAATCTCTGTTTGAGGGAGCTCCAAAGGAGGAAAGTGCTTCCCAGTGCAGCTTTTTTTCCACATATGTGTAGCCTCAGGTCAGCACTGGCCATGTTTGCTGAACCAGCCAGCTTAGTAAATGCTGAGAAAACAAACGAGATCAGCAGCGGAGGGGGATGCTTCGGTTTCTTAGGCCAGGAAGTGTGCACAGAGGCTACTGTGTAATAGCCACTCCAAACATACCTCCAAAAGAACCATTGGCAACATCATGTTAGATGGTTTCCTTCCTGGTCCTGTGAATCCAAACTTGGTGCCTGGCTACAGCAATGCAGGGTGAAAGATAGCCAGTACCTGGCATACAGAGATCCGCTGAATTTGGTGCTTGGGAAATAGGCAGCTTCCCCGTAGGGGAGAAACCAGCACGTTAACTGAGATCCAAAACCCAGAAAGGGTGCGCATGAGGGATGCCACGTCAGCTCTTTTCAGCATGTTGCACTGGTACGTAAAACCCAAAATCCATTTATCCTGTGACCTCTCATTGACCAGGGAACAGGAAAAATTGAGCAGATACATTGTGAGCTGGTGGAAGAGGGGATTTCCACCTTTGCCTTTCTCTACTTGCATTGAGTGGTGTGGTTTATGCACATGTGTGCCAATTTACCTGTTATGCATGAGAGAGGTGGAGAGTGACAACAGCTGCTGCTGCCGGTTTCAGTGGGGTTTAGGATTTCTAAAAGCCTGTTTCTGGATACCTTTAAGCCTACTCTGCTGTATCTGTGCATCTCAGAGATTACCGTACATGTTTTCAGGCACACAGGCAATTATCTGCCTGCATTTGTGTGCTCGAGTGTTGGTTGGTACCTCTCTCTGTCCACTTACCTGTGTCTCTGCCCGGGGGTACAGTGCAGTGCTGTAACCAGGAATGTCTTGGAGCTGAAGCTGCTGTAGTAATTACAGCAGATAAACTGCTCTGCTTGAGGGTTGCTGTCCCCACCAGGCTGCAAGGCAGGCAGCCTGGCTTCACCACCGAAGTCTATTCATTTTAATAAGAGGGACACCCTGTGTTATTAAGAAGAGTGTTTATTACTGTCGCTGCACACTGACAGCAGCTTCCATCATCGTTAAAAGGCAGATGGGAGGGAGGAGGGTAGGGAGCTGTGTGCTCCTGTCTGGGAGGCTAGGACCCAGTTGGCGAGGAGGCAGAGGGCCGGGAGCCTTCCCCCTGGCCCAGAGGAAAGCTGCCGTGGAAAGGAGACCTTTGGGAAGGATGGAGAGGGAAGGGTGGGTCCCTCTTCAGTCTCATCTCCAGGGCTGAACGTGTTCTCTGTGTGGGATGCAGCCCCTCCTGCCTTGTGCTGTGGGGCTGGGGGCTGCAGGCAGAGACAGAAAAGCTGAGGAAGGCAGCAGCAGTGGGCACAGGATATGTGTGGGATGCTGCTGTGGCTGTGCCCAGCCCTCTGCTTGGTCCCAGAGCAGGTCTTAGCACCTCTCTTCTGCCCCTCATTTAGCTGTGACAGCAGCGTTGGGCTGTATGGGCTGTACAGTGCTGACTGGGGTCCCTCACCTGGGACATGAGTGGGGACATCTTGGTGTACAAGAGAAAGCCCTGTCCCAGGGAACGGCACAAGCAGAGCTTCACCCATCGCTGCCTGGACATGCCTCTTATTTTAGAAACTGGTATTTCTTAAAAATGAGAGGATATCTGCTGCAGCACTGCAAGTGCTGTGAGTTTGTAAGTGTCAGGGAAGTGCAAGAGGAGATGGTCAAAGGTGATGCTTAGGCACAGTGTGAACCCAACATCAGTGGCTGGCTTTGCTGCTGTTTTCACTGCACAGATGAGACCCGAAGTCACTGCCAGCACAGGGCAGGATGGGAACAGGGCACCAGCAGAGCTGTGCACCATGTCTGCCTGCTCTGCTCCTAGTGCTCTTGAACTTCTCAGCACCTGAGTTATGGTGCTTCCCAAATAAAGATGTTTATGAAGCTGGATTTCTCCTGGTTACCGGGCTTCACTTTCTGTTCAGTCAGAAACAACTGCACCCAAAACTGGAAATGGACTTCATTACTTTGCTCCTTGAAGCAATAGAAAAAGTCATTGATGTTTTTGGCTTTCGGCTGAAGAGCTACAATTTCAGGTACCACTTTCAGTTTTCAAACAAATGAAAGAAAATGTACTTAAAATTTCCCTGTCTTCTTCCCAGGTGTTTCCCTCTCCCTAAGCTCTCCTCCAGTATATTCAGAAATGTCCCCAGCCCTCATCTCTGGGCTTCTTTCTCCTTCTTATACTTTCTGGGTTAAAGCTCCCAGACTTCTCTTCTTTGAAGTTGTGGTACAGGGGAGTTACAGCACTACTGGAGACATCAGCTTTCCCTTGCCACTTTTCCTCCTGAGAAATATATGGATGAGGGGGATGAGATGACCTGTAGGGACCCTGGGTGGTGACTGTCACAGGATGGAGTTGATGATCCAGATGGGTCCTTCTGGTGCCCTTTGCCCGCTGCAGCACCCATCGTAGCAGGTGTTAATGGACCACACTCCCTCCTGTGTCCTGTGGAAGCCCCACATGTTCTGTATCTTTGTAATGGCAGCAGCTGACTGATGCACCAGTGATTTCATTCTACCAAGCAACAGGTGAGTGCAAGGGAGCAGGTGGAAAGGAGATATATGGCAGGAGAGCCTGCAGGTGAGCAGACCATGGTGGGGAGCTTGGAGGAATGTGCGAGCTGGGGAGAAACCTGTGTCCTGAGCCAGTGCTGGGTGCTCTGGTGTGCAAATCCTGCTGCAGCTGTGCTCAGTCAAGATGGAGAGGTACGATGTTGGGGTCCCCTGTCCCTGTTACGTGTGACTTAGTGCTTTGCTCTCACAGCTGAGGTTTTTGCTGGTCAGGTGTCTCTGGGAGCTGGGGACTGCTCTGGCTGCTCCCCTGGCCCTAGCCCGCCTTACTGGGTCTCTCCAGCCATGCGTGACATTAAGGCTCCTCTAGGTCTCCGCAGGTTTTGCAAGGTTGATTGGGACCAGTGCGTGTCACTCTCGGCCACTTCCTCATCACCATAACTCTGGGCTGAATAACAAGAGGCCGAGAATCTGCTAACGCAGGCCCCGGCAGAGTGGCCCATCACTCTCTTTTATTCGCCCTGGAGATTTATGCTGCCTATCTCCCTTCCCTTTGTCCACCGGCCGGGCCCTATAAGTCATGTCCCTGGGCTGACAGGTCACGTGGCCCCTGCCGCTGCCCTGTCAGAGTGACTGATGCCAGGGGGTGATTAAAAGAGAGGAGGGGTGAGAGGTCAGCAGCAGGCGGCATGATGCGAGTGGGGGATGTAATTATCACTCCCGTGACATACTGCTGGGGGCCTTCATGGATCGGCACCCGGCTGGAGCTGGGGAGGGAGGTGCTGGAGTAAGGAGGGGGAGTGGATGGACACCAGGCAAGAGCGGGCAGTGGGGTTACGGGAGGTAGAGGCTTTCAATTTCGGAGAGAAACTAGGAAGTGTAAAGCCTAGTCTGTTCCCAACCTGACCTCCTAGCCTCCAGAACGAGAAAGCTGCAGGGATCTCTGCTGGGTTCAGCAAGCAGCCCTCTGTTTGGAAAGGCTTTTGGACGCTTTAAAATGTCGCAAGTTCCCTCTGCTGCTGCATCCCAACACTGAAAACACAACACTGCCAACACAACGCTGCCACAAATTCCTTCAGACATTCAAAAATGAAAATACATCTGTGCTCTGCTGGGGGTGATTTGACAGAGGTTGGCAGGCTCAGTCACTGGGTGCTCTGTGCTGACACTGCCCATTTCCCTCTGCAGTTCCTCTGTCTGGAGTCTTTTATGGACATGATGAGGCTGTGTGGGTAAAGAGTCCCCCAGACACCGTGCAGGCTGTATCTTTGAATGTCCCCTTTTCAGCTGAGGTAGAGGTGGGTTCTTCAGTTGAGCAAAGAATGAGGAAAAAGTGGATGAAGAGAGATTGAGAGGTACATATCTCTATCCTGGAGAAGAGGATTTTGGATGGAACAAGAGGATAGCTGTTAGGATACAGCCATATAAATGAGAGAAATAATTTAGATTCTCAGAATGGGAAGATTAAGAATGTTGGCTGGCAGATAGGGGCTGGAGAGGCTAAGATGATGTTGAGAAACGTCTTAGCAGTGAGTGCAGTCATGAGCATGGTCAGGCTCCAGCAATGCTGAGCTTTGGGGAGAACTGAGAAGATCTGTGGGAATATTTCAGAGATTTTACTGTTTCAGTCTCTCATCTGACTTCAGTAATTCCAGTGTATCTGAGTTTTTCCATGGATTCTGTTTGTGCCTTCCGAAGGCTCTTAAATTTTAATTTCTAGTTTGCTCTTGTAACTGGGACCCACTTCATCAAAGTGTTCCCTAGGCTAGGACTGAGAGCTCCCAACCTCCAGTTTCCAATAGTATACATGGGAGCATTTCCAGTTCCTGTGTTTTCAGTGACTCAAACTGTCTTGGTGAGCATGGGTATCTCTATAGACAAGCCTGAAGTGTTAGCACCTTGGACTATGTATGAGAAGGTGGTGAAGAGCATGCAGTACTGTGCAGTCATACCCTCTGTGTTGAGGGATACAGGAATACCTCTGTAGAGTAGGCAAGTGGTCAGTCTAGTTCGGTATCCAGCCTCTCTCAGTGGCTGTCACCAGCGTGTCACAGGGAAGTTCATGAGACAGGCAGATGTGCCTCACCACTGAGGTCTTCCCCTAAACTTCTGTAGTTGGAGGATGGTGATGTGGACAGCTGTACCTAGTGGTACTTTGAGTGTTTGACAGTACAGGGAATGACAGCTCTCCAGGCTCAAGGGGTGAATATGTAAGTCAGAGTTGCTCTATTCCTCCTTTGGAGGAAGAGATGGAACTTCTTGGTGATCCATAGGCCAGGGATATATCTTGTTCATGATGCCTTCTGGTTCGTGAGAATGCACAGTTACAGACAGATATCAGAGAGCAAAAGCTACCTGAAAGAAATAAAATGAAACCAATTCAAAACAGACTAAACAAGAAGGAAAAAACCAACCTGAGTAGCTTCTCGTATCATTGCTATTTCAATGCTGGAATGGCTCTAAGGGCAGCCAGAGGAATAATTTATGGTTAAAGGAAAAATATCACTGAATAAACAAGCGTAAATATTATTCATGCAGTCTAAATTAAAGGATGTGTATTCTAAATATTGTCTTTCTCAACAGCCCTGGACAGAACTATTGTCACACCTCATTGAAGCTCAAGGGCTCAGAACTTAATTTATCATTAAAATACCTAAACTTAGAAAGAATCACAAAACTCAGCAGTATCTGCAGCAGGCAATCTTCAGTCTCCAGATTATCCATCCTGGCCTTTCATGCAGAGAAAAGGATGCACTCTTTCAGAGTCTTAGCAGTGTCATGGTACGTGTATAGTGGCTCTTCTCTCTGCTTCATTTTGTCATAGCCATGCTGGGAAGCATAGACAGGACTTAGATAATGCCTCATATTATTATTCACATGGTAGTGCATCTCCACTGCAGATTTTAGCTAGGTGTTTATTTCTGGAAGGCAGGATGTGTTATGGATAGTCCCTGTCATGTTAGCAGAGTGTCATCAATATATTTGCAGATTCAGAGAAAATACAGCAGGCAGAAATGCTGAAAATTCATCTAACCCAGCCCAAAGATACCTGTGCGACCCATTCCAAATGCTTACCTAACTTGGTCTTGAAGAAAAATGATGGTACTACCACAACAGAATCACAGAATGGAAGGGACCTCTGGAGATCACCTAGTCCAGCCCCTCTGTAAAGTGTCTGGTCCCATCCTCTTAACACCTGCCCTTCAGAGATATTTATAAGCATTAGTAAGAATCCTCTCTCAGTCTTTTCTTCTCCAGGCTAAACAGACCCAGCTCTCTCAGCCTTTCCTTATAAGAGAAATGCTCCAGTCCCCTCATCATCTTTGTAGTCCTCAGCTGGAGTCTTTTCAATAATTCCATGTTTTTCTTGAACTGGGGTGCCCAGAATTGGACACAACACTCCAGATGTGGTCTCACTAGGGCAGAGCAGAGAGTAAGGAGAACCTCCCTCGACCTGCTGGTAACACTCTTCTTAAGGCACCCCAGGATACCACTGGCCTTCTTGGCCACAAGGGCACAATGATTGCTCATGGCTGACTTGTCATCCACCAGGACTCTGCAGAGCTGCTTTCCAGCAGGTCACCCCCAAACCTCTCTAATTGAAGTATTTCAAGACTTTACTGCATATAAAGCTAAGAAGTTCTCCAAGCTTTCTAAACCTCTCTTGATGCAGGTTAAGGCAACAAATTCTCCTACTCTCCAAAGACCCTGCCTCTTCAAAGCATGATCACCATCATGGCTCCTCCAGTCTTTTTTTTTCCCTCTAGACTAAACAAACCAAATTACAGCCTTTTCCCTGAGGGCCAGGTTTTCCAGATCTTTGATCACTCTTTCTTCACTTCCTTGGGTCCTTCCAGCTCTTCCACTTTTTCTCTTGAACTTCTGTATCCAGAGAGGAACAAGAAAGGACCAGGAAGTCCTTCAGCCCTTATTAACAATAAGTACAGCACAAGGATTAGTTCTTGTACCTCTTGTTTGTACAGCCCAATACATTGTTTGCCTTCTCACACCAGCTTGGCATGGGGATTTGTCTTCAACTTGTGACCCACTGTTTCTCCCTACATCGATTTCTGTAGTGCTGCTATCTACCTGATTCTTCTCCAGACCCATCATTGTGCAGTGGATTGTTCAGGCTTATATGTACTGGAGAAGGGAGCATGGCAAGAGACCTTTAGCCCATCTCCTTTATCACTTCCAAGTACAACACACATGTGGTATGTCCTGTGCTGAGGCAATGTGGCTTCACATGCCATGTATGGTCATATCTGCTTGTGTTATTCCTACCTGTTGGCTGAGTGCGGTGCTGTGGCTGACTTGCCTCCTTTCTCCCAGACCTTTTCTCCAATTTGTCAAGGTCATTTTGGATTCTCATCCCATCCTACAAGGTCCATTCAGTCTCTTCCAGCTTAAGTAATCTGTAAATTTATGATCAAACTTTCTGGTACAGCGAAGCCTGTGATGATGGATGACCACCTCCTGGGAAAAAGGAAAAGATTATACCTCATTGGGAATCGGCTACAAAAGTTATTGAAAATTAGAAGTGTGGGAACTGGAAACTGAAAAGTATGAACCTAGCCAATTGTACACTGAGTTACTGCCTAATTCATGATGCTGAAACAGTTGCTGCCATAGTGTGGCTTAAAGAAATCCTGTCCCTCAAAGTATTAGGGACTAAAACTGATCCTGTTTGGGAATTACGAGACCAAAATTGACATAGAGTAAAAAAGTTACTTGGGTTAAAAGAGCTGTGTGAATACATCCAAGGGTTTTTTGCTAGTATTAACACTACCAAATAGTGGGATTCCTTTCCCTTGTGTTTCTTTTCCATAACATAGTGGGTACTGGTAGGAAATGTTTGGTGAACTGGAAATTTTAAATCAAAGAGGAGTTTCAGATATGAAATCTGAGCATTTGTGTCAGAAACCTTGGTTGTAGGGCTGTTCTAGCCTATTACAGCATATGGACTACAAAAAAGCCCTTCCACACCAAACAATGCAGTTGCAATCTCACGCACCAAGTGTGAAATCCCTCTTGTGTCTTCAGAATTCATTCTCTCTTCACGTTCATTCCTAAAAAACATTTGGTGAATTCCAATCAGCAAATGCACTCAAGAGAACTCAGCTTGAATGAGTAACCCATCGATGGAGAAACAGGTTTAATTTGGCAAATAGAGTATTTGCTAGATATTGCTTGCTTAGTTTTACAGGGGACTGGGAAGGACAAGCCAAAACAGCTGTTTGTAGTCTTTGCACTAAAGAAGCTTCCTTGAAGAAGGCATTAGGAGTTGGTTATTCTGGGGCAGAAAAGACAAGAGAAAGGGAAGAATTTACTGACAATAAGCTCTGGCAATGGTGATGGGAGGCAAAGGGATGTGGTGGTAAACAGAGGGACTGGATGAGGATAGGCAGGGATAATGAGAGCAACAGATAGGAGTGGGAGATACCAGAGGGGTGGGGAGCAGGGGGGAGGAGGTGAGGGAGTGAGCCAGGAGAAGACAGCGTGACTGTGTCTGATCTACACTGACGAGTACCAATGTTAACTGTCACCTCTCATCTCCAAACTAAATCACACCTGGAATTGGAGGCAGCGAGGAGCTGATAGAGTCAGCCTTAGAGAGCCGACAAGTCAATCAGAGCGGAGATGCGTGGAAAGACACCAGCTTTATAGGGCTCGGTGCCTTCATTCATCGAGGGATTTACACCTGTCAGCCTCCCGGCGGGGGGGAGCGCACTCGGACTCACTTCAGCACCACTTAAAATAGGACAACAGACACATTACCGCAATCGCCCTCTGCTCTCCTTTCCTCCGGAGGGTGTGTTTTACATTACAGGGAGCTCAGCTGCCTTTGCTAGGTGCATTTGAAGCTGAACGCACCTCCTGCCATGAGGGAAAGGACCGCCTGCATCTCAGGACCTGGAGGACCACTTCCCACATAACTGCAGTGCCCCAGACCAAAGCAGGATGGAGGGCTGTGCAGGGCAGGGGGAAATGACCGGGTAACTGCTCGCTAACCAAAAGGCCTCAGGAGGTAGGTAGGCTGTGCAAACCCATCTCATTATGTGAGTCGTTCATGACATTTATTAGAAGAGGTCAGCAGAGGCCAGACCAAGAGATCAGCTTCCCTGTCTTCTACCCAGCTCTTCTCAAATACCTGCAGTGCTCCATAAAGACCCTCCTCTCCTTTCAAAGAGCCCCCAGATCAGAACTCTTCCCTGCTGGCTAAATCCTGGGTACCAAAGCTTGTGATACAGGCTTTGAGCTGCCTGATCTCTTAATCCAGCTGTGTGTATTCATTTGAAACCGAAAGCAGCTCCTTTTTGTTGCCTGCTTCTCAGCATTAACTTCTCTTTGATGTAATTCTTGCTTCCGATGCTCTCTCCCTTCATGGGGAAGATTAGTGTGAAATTGGCCTGCTTCTCCAGAGACTGCAGTGTTAAGCCTCCAACACTTGGTCCTTATTGGAAATCCTCAACCCACATTGAGAGGAGGGGGAGGGAAAGAAAGTGTAAGAGTCCCAGACTTTGTCAGGGCTCTGTTGCCTCCATTCCCTTCACAGTTTTGGGAGTGGGGAGCACGGATGTTGAAGCAGGTAGGGATGTGCTCTGAGTGATGCAGGTATATTAAAGCAGGGACAAAGATGGCATCCTAGCTGCTGGGCATATACTTTCTTAGGTTAAGAAGAGAGGACTGTGAGCCTGCAAATTGTATGTCCAGGCTGGTCAGAATGATAGCCGCATTTTGGGAGTTAAGCCACAAAATTGGACATTGCTAATCTGCTTAGAAGGAGCAGGCTTGGAGATGGATTGCCTGTGCTCATGTGGCGAGGATGGAGTGCAGGAGACAGAAGTTCCCTCTTCTCTTGGGAGGGATGTGGCTGCAGGGCTGTCTTGTGCTTCATCTGGAGTTTTTTCCTCATGAGAAAAGCAATGGGCTCAGTGGGGATGAACTTCAGGGAGCTCCAGAACTGCAGTTCCTGAGTGCCTATGCCTTAGACAAGTTGCTCATGAAGGTCTCCCTTACCCACAGTGCCAGCAGGACAACATCCCTTGCTCTCCCTTTCACCCTGCTTCTTGTGCCTGCCTTTCCCCACATGACTGCTCTCTGCTTGTCTTCCATCAGCCCACCATTACATGTTCTTAATGACCTCATTAATGTTTATAAATATTTAAAAGGTGAGTGTCACGAGGATGGAGCCAGGCTCTTCTCGGTGACAAACAATGATAGGACAAGGGGTAACGGACACAAGCTGGAACACAGGAGGTTCCACTTAAATTTGAGAAGAAACTTCTTCTCAGTGAGGGTGACAGAGCACTGGAACAGGCTGCCCAGAGAGGTTGTGGAGTCTCCTTCTCTGGAGACATTCAAACCCCGCCTGGACGCCTTCCTGTGTAACCTCATCTGGGTGTTCCTGCTCCGGCAGGGGGATTGGACTGGATGAGCTTTTGAGGTCCCTTCCAATCCCTAACGTTCTGTGATTCTGTGTGATTCTGTGATTCTTCAGCTTTACTTCACCAATCACTTCCACAAACCCTTGGACCTGCTCCTGCTGCTTCCTCCTCCACCGGCATCTCCTGCCCACACTGTTCTTCCTGGTGGCTCTTTCCTACTCCCCACACCCTCAGGTCCTGATGTGCTGCACCCCACGACCCCCTACTGCTTGGTCCTGCTCCGTTGCCCTCCCCACAAACACATGGTGCCATTATCTCAGGGAAGGGCCTTGAGCACCCCCCTTGGTTTAGCCTTGTGCTTCCTCTCGCTTGGTTGCCCCCCTCCCTTACCCAGGTCTGCAAATCACTCCTTCCCATGTCAGCCAGCAAATTGGTTTATCCTCCCCCCATCCCAGCTTTCATTACCTCGCCGAAATGAAGCGATATCTCCTCGGCGGAGGCTTCCCGTCGCTGCAGCCAGTACCCAAATCATGAGAGCTGGCATAATAAATGAAGACAAAGTGCCGGCGGCCCGGGCCATCTCTCCCACTGCGCCACTAGCCGCTGCCAGCTTCATTATTCGCTTAAGTTGCCGGAGAAAATTACTTAACCCTGACCCGTGTATTAGGGCCCTGTATTAATGCTGCGACAGGCGTCTCTTACAGCAAAGAACAATTTATTAGAGCCGAAACAGGCTGCTTTTCTCTGTCATTTTTCCAATCTGAGCTTTGAACACACATCATTAAACTTGTCTGACTCTCTCCCCTTCTCCATCATTCCTTTTTTATTTTTTTTAAACAGAAAGCGCTGTAGAGAATGGAGATTGTTCTGAACTCGCCGAGTGCCTCGGACTTTGCCCCCTGCTTTCTCCCCCTGTGCTCTTTTCTCCAAACACAGCCCATGTCTCCATCTCTCTCTAATTCACCCTTACTCTCCTCTCTTTGCAGTCACATTTCTGTTTTTCAAACTCTTCCTCCTGCAATTATCTCATATTCTCTGCTTGCAGCTCTGCTTGTTTGCCTGTCCCTCTTTGTACAGGTGTCATGCTCTCTTTCACTCCATGAGTTTGGCTAATTTCACTTCTTTCTCTGTACTGAACTGGAGGGAAGATGCTGGGAAGCTCATGCTCCCTATGCCAGCGTAGGGTCTGTCCCACCTTGCCCTGCTCTGGGACACCAGAGATCACCAGAGCATCTCGGAGTTGCCGTATTAACTGATTTTTAAGCACTTTCACCCTCATCCCATTCTCTCCGAGGGCTCCACCTAACCACTCTTTGGTCCTCTACATCACCCAGCAATGCCCAAGCAGTTTGAGTACCATGAAGGGTTTCAGTAGGAGTGGCTCTGTTTGTGTGAAGGGGCTTTCTTCTTACTTGCTGAAATACTTCCATGGGCTTTGGTGGGGTTCAGTTATGTTCTCGTTTTTTCTTATAGCTGATGCATTGTAAGATCTAGACTAATGCATGATAATACAGAAACACGTGGTCAAAATAATCATGCTGTCCCTTTTGAATCCCATGCTGATAGACCAAACACACAGAGCTGAAGAGAAATTAGATACAGGGTGATAGCCAAGAAAGTACTAATAAATAGGAGCATTGGTCATTTTAGTTCAGTGCATTGAAGCTGCATGTACTGTCTTGTTTGGTTCCCCACCTTCCCTCTGTTAATTTGCTTTTTTTTTCCCCCCTTTTTTGTATACCATTTATCAACTTCCATGTTGTTTTCTCACTGACCCATTTAATGAAATGATTGTGTAGATCTTATATCACTGTTATATTTAAGTTCTCTCTTTTCTTTTTCTCTTTTTTCAGCTCTTTTCCTTGTTTGAGAAGCTGGAATCCTTTCTTCTCTTTCTAATCCATCTTCTTGTGTTTTCTCAGTCACTGCCCTTGCTTCACTGTCACTACTTGGCTCTTTTTCCTCTGAACACCTCCCCTTTCTGTTCCTTTTACATGTTCCAGTTGTCCCCTTTCCCAGTCTCATACCACTCTAGTAGTTATAACTGACACTTAGAGCCATCAATTGGGATGGGTTTAGCAGGACGCTGAGCATGCAGTCTCCCCTTCTCTACTTCCTGATGGGCTGCAGAGAGAGGATGAGAAGCAGCCATGCAAGCTCTTCCTCAGACCTCATTGCTGCAGCCTTGCAAAGCTGGTGGAAGAATACTGTCTGCAGAAGAAAATAGCTGGTAGCAGTGGCTTTTGCAAATGCCTGATGATTTTTGGTTTGAGATGCAAGGCCTAGACTTCCCCACTTGAAGGCAACCTGGGCTGTGTGAGTGCAGAACAGTAGCTCAGACTGTGTACCCAGAGCTGGAAGCCACCAGCTTGCAGTAGTCTCTGTGTAGTCTCAGCTGCTTAAGGCTTGGCAAGAGGGCATTTGTGTCCAACTGCCCGGGACCTTGCTTAGTCCCTGGGTCAGGCTGCCTTTCGTGCTATCGTATTTCTTCTCCAGAGCCCCTCTGAGCAGAGGTCAGATTAGCTGAGGGGCTGACATGAATCTATGTTGGCTTTATTATCAATTATATTAGACAAGAGCTACTTATTAATACGGGATCTCCCTCTTTAGTCATTAGTTGACTGGTGATAGTAGAAATTCAAGGCTAAGCCCTCAGCATCTTGAGAAGATGACAGGAGTAACCCAGAATTTCAACATACAAACTATTTATGACAAGCATTCTTCTCCATTTCCATTTCACTGGTGATTTGCACAAGAAATAGACGCTTCATTACAGAGGTAAGGCTAAGTACACATACTCTTACAAATCATTCTGGCTTCAAAGATTTCTAAGTCTGGCTCTGGACCTGCTCTTAACTGTCTGTTAGCAATTTGCTCTTTGCCAGTAATTGTCTCATGGGCATAAATGAATGAAGAGAAATTGCTAAGGACTGAATGGATCTTGGTGACCACTCTGCCCTCCATCTAGCTTTCCAAGAGAGCATGTGTTCCTAGACATGTCCTCTGCTTGTCAGCAATGAAACCTGGCACTAAAATTGGAGGCCTTGCTGTT
Source organism: Mesitornis unicolor (assembly GCF_000695765.1). NCBI lineage: Eukaryota > Metazoa > Chordata > Aves > Mesitornithiformes > Mesitornithidae > Mesitornis > Mesitornis unicolor. The sequence continues at coordinate 10,124 of NW_010171121.1, read as the reverse complement.
TGTGGAGGGTCTACTTCTGTCCATTTCTGTGTGGATCTCCTAGAAGAGCTGGAGATGACTAGAGGTCAGAGGGACTTTGACAGGCTGGAGAGGTGGGCCTGTGCAAACTGCATGAAGTTCAACAAGGCCAAGTGCAAGGTCCTGCACCTGGGTCAGGGCAATCCCAAGTACAGATACAGGTTGGGCAGAGAATGGATTGAGAGCAGCCCTGAGGAGAAGGAACTGGAGGTGCTCGTTGATGAGAAGCCCAACACAAGCTGGCAATGTGCGCTTGGAACCCAAAAAGCCAACCATATCTTGGGCTGCATCAAAAGAAGCGTGACCATCAGGTCTAGGGAGGTGATTCTGTCCCTCTACTTTGCTCTTGTGAGACCCCACCTGGAGTACTGGTGTCCAGCCCTGAGGTCCCCAGTATAAGGATATAGACCTGTTGGAGCAAGTCCAGAGGAGGGCTGTGATCAGAGAGCTGGAGCACCTCTCCTATGAAGACAGGTTGAGAGAGTTGGGGTTGCTCAGTCCAGAGATGAGAAGGCTCTGGGGAGACCTTACAGTGGCTTTCCAGTACCTGAAGGGGGCCTACAAGAAAGGTGGGAGGGACATTTTACAATGGCATGTAGTGATAGGATGAGGGGTAATGGTTTCAAAATGAAAGAGAGTAAATTTAGAATAGATATTAGGAAGAAATTCTTTACTCCGAGAGTAGTGAGACACTGGAGCAGGTTGAACAGAGAAGCTGTGGATGCCTCCTCCCTGTAAGTGTTCAAGGTCAGATTGGATGGAGTTTTGTGGCCCCTTGTCTGGTGGAGGTGTCCCTGCCCATAGCAGGGGTTGGACTGGATGAGCTTTAAGGTCCCTTCCAATCCAAACCATTCTGTGATTCTATAACACATGGTCATGGGTAGATGTGATTAGGATGAGAAGAGGTAGGAGATCTGCCTGGGGTGGGACTTAGAAGAGGTTGTTTGTGCTACTTTATGCAAAACTCCACGCACTGTGACAGTGAGCACTCCTATCTGCCTTCACGTTCTCCTGCATGATCTAGAAGAAAATTAGCTAATTTACCTGATAAGGTATTTCTATTTTAACATCAATTTACTGCGAGTGCAATGCTCATGGACCGAGTTTCCTGCAGTACAGACTGAGACAATCTGCCCCTCATCCTGAGGCTGGAGGAATGGCTTTTGTCAAAGGAAGAGAAGATTCAGTCCCCACAATCTGTGGCTGCTCAACTGATGCTTTCAGTTCTCTGTTGTAGCTTTTCCCTCCAGTATGGACCATGCCAAAGACCCCTTTGTCATCTCAGAACGGAATTTTTGACAGTCTTAAGTACAGCATTGGCAATAGGTTAACAGCAAAACAATCTCCTAATAACTAAAGCATTAACTAATATTAACTGTGGGAGTAATGGTTAGACAGATTACTCTGATTTAGTAGAATCTTTATCTTCCTATCCACTGCAAGTTTGTCTGGGATGCCAAAGGTTTATATTGAAAAGAGAAGAAAAATTAAAGTGATGGGTTTTTTTTCCACTGCGTCATTCACATGCAAGGTGGGAGAAGTTCAACTCTTTATCCTAGTCCCATCCTCTAGTGTTTATATGGGCTGGATGAATTTTCAAGGCTGCTTACCTTCCCAAGGGGGGGGAGAAAGTTATTTCTAGCAATGTCAGGAATCAAGGGGATTCTGTACCTATTTGTCAGGGGAGTGATTGTGAGCTGAAGGACGGCAAATTCATGAAGACATACACATGGTGCATGAGATGGCTTGGGGGCTGGTGGACTGTATCACAGCAGTGATGCCTCTAAAATAGGGGAAATATCGCAGAAGGAGACATGTATGAAAAGAGTGGTGCAAAAGCTGGATCAGGTACAATCTGGGGTAGTTTTCTCCTACTTGTATATAATTGCCATGAGTGAGACAGACAGTCAGGGGTCCTAGTTTTTAGCCACCTGCTGAGGAATCAGCTAATGAGAGACTCTCTGAATGGTCTCCCTGTGTAGCTGGTGGGGAGGCCACTGCTTTTGTCCATCTTCTTTTTTGGCCATCAGGGAAAGGTGGACCTTTAAGAGCTGAACACCAGTGGGCTTTTGGTTATGAGTGTGCAGGTTTTGCCACCATGTAAAGCATCTCTCCAGCCAGTAAAACTGCTGATCTTTAGAACTTCATTACTTTTTCCTCAGATGTGGGTAGGGGGTCACTGGGGCTGACAGGGAGAGGAGGGGTGGAGAAGATGGCAGTGAGGGTGAGCGGGCTTGGTTGGTTGGTGCGGCTGCCCTTCTGCTGGGAGGCCCTCCCGAATTCCCTGCCACTCTCCTGCTTAGCCTGATAGCTCCTCCAAGTTCTCTAATCACCTTCTTGCTGTAATGAGCCTCTCATCTCACTGATGGAAATCAGGGTATTTGGTTATGAAAGGGACACTGTTAATAACACGATCTCTCTCTTCCCCACTCCATCCCCCACTCCCCCTGCCAGCCCCCCTCCCAGCTCTCCACACAATTCTCTCAATTAACGATAGGCAGAAATTAATTTTTCCCCTGGACTGAAACAATTGCTTGGCAGAGGATTGCCAGCTCGGCTCTAGATAGGGACCTTTCCCAGCAGGGCCCAGAGAAAGGAAGAGAGACCGAGGTGATAAGCAGGGCCCTATCAGCAGCCACAGGACGCAGTAATACAAATGTTATCCTTAGAAATGTATTTAAAGAGGATATGTTTATAATTCGAAGGGGATTGTCAGGCTGCTCCCCTCCCCCTCCCTGCAGATCCACGCCACCGTTTTCTTCCTTACCATGAAGCGCTCTCAGCCCTCGGAAAGGCTTGGCAATGTCAGCACTGCTGGCTCCCATGGCCATGGCAGGGGATAAGAGCAGGGAGTGTCTGGGTGCAGGGCTGGGGACAGCCATGGAAGGCCACAGCACCCAGGTAAGGCAGCGAGCAGGTCTGCTCAAGGGGCAGGGGTTTGCAGCAGGTCTACTGGGATCTTCAGCAACAAGAGGCAAGGGCCAGGTAAATGTGCTGTGCAGAGAGAAAGCGGTGGTAGGAGGAATAAGCAAGTACAATGGAGATAAGGGAGGAGAGCCCTGGCTGCAGGCTGGTCTGGAGGGCAGGGGGAGGTGAAGTGCAGCCTGGGGCAGTGATCCGGCTGCTGCTGCATGCAGCTGCGTTCCTGTAACACTCGTGGTTCCTGTAACACTCGTGACTCAGTAAATGCTGCCCTCTTGGTTGCTTACTAAAGCTACACATTTACAGATCCCATATGTGTAATAGCTCCATGTTTAAAAATAAGCCATCTAGCCCAGCCCAACCTATGGATGCCAGCCAACCTGCAGGGCTGCTCCAATGAGTGTGCCTCTGGCTGAAACACCCAGCCCAGTTCACACATCCAGCAAGTAGAGCACCTTCACCTCACCCTCAAATAAGGACAGACAGCACATTCAATGAGGCCTTCTGGCAGCCCCTTTCTTACCTATGTTATGCAGACTTGTGAGGTGCCCTGCAGCCCTGCAGAAGACCTGCTGCTTTCCTGCAAACCAGTTGATCTCACTGCAACAGGCAGATAATCCTGTTGCAAGGGACAAGATGCAGGGACAGCAGGAGAGGAACAAGAGACTCCACAGAGGACATTCAGGAAGCAAAACCTGCAATCATTATAACCGCAAAAGGCATCATTTCAGCTTCCTTGAGGCTTCACCAGTCCTTATGGGTGATCCCCACATTTGGCTGTGCTGGCTTGCTGAAGCCTATAGTGTTTGAAGCACCTCTTGTTCTTGCTGAGGGCAAGCTAGCGCTCAGTTCCTGCCACCCAACATTAATGTCCTCGGTGTTCAGCCCTCACCAGCATCACCAATGCCACTGCCAGCTCTCTGCTGCCATGGTGAATGTATTTCTTTTTTGAATATGAAAGTATCTTCATGGGATGTAGCTGGGTCCCTGAGGCTGGTGAGGAGACTGTGGAGTGCCCCTCTGGGTGGCTCGGAGGCCACTGTTTGCTACACCAGCAATGGCATGTGGACAGGCGCTGTAGTTAGATCCTAGACCATTCCAGTCCTACAGAAGCCCTTGATCTATTGCCAAATAAAGCAAATTATCAAATAAAATGTGTTAGATAAGAGATTAATAGCTTCTTGATCAGGCTTTCAGTTACAAGACTATGGGGGTTCCTGTAATTGGTTTAGTGGTTCTTCAGTTCCTGCTTTACTTGCACTCAGTTTCTCTTTTTATTTAGTTCTTGCTTCCAAGTTACAGCATTATTAACATCCTGCTTACTATATTTAAATGTCCTTTCCGTGGAAGAATCCAAGTAAGTGATTTATCTTAATTTTTCAAAATTACTTTCCTGAGGAACTCTGCATCTGTGAAGCCTTGTCTCTCACCTGTCTCAGTAATAATCACATTTGTTTTATGTTGCCTCACACCTGTATTTACAGTGTCCTCTCCACAGCAATCAGGAGTTTGACTTCGCCATATCAGCAGGAGTGGCACCTTATCACAAGACCAAATTATGTACTGGAAATACTGTGATTCTGTACTCTGCACATGGTCACTGCTCAGCGGACTGCTAGCAGCCACCAGGTCCCTGTGAATCCTGACTGAAGTAGGATCTCCATCTCTGTTCAGTGCTCAGCACACAATACTGGAAGGAGGGTGGCCCTTATTAGCACCAGTTTCCACAAACCTCCTGGTTCTCTCACTTCAGCTTTTTCTGTCTCCACCATGCAGACTTCGTCCATCCTCTGTCAGATATGTGAAGGCAGGCAGCAGTCCCAGAAGGTGCAGAGCATCTCTATGACTGGTAGGGCAGCAAGGGTGGAAGAGGGCATTTGATAGACCCTGCTGGTCTGCCAGTGAAGGGGAGCAGTGTTAGACCAGAGAAGATCTGATTTACTGTGTCTAAAGGAAAAATGCCTGTTTTAAAATACAAAATGAATTTATTGCTGTTAAGTGTGAAAACCTCTTCCATTTGCTGTGTGCAAGTGTAGTCTTTTGGCCTCATGCAGAGATGCTCTGGGAAAACAATAAGCCCTAGGAGCCAGCCCACATTTAAAGGGGCCAGCTTGACCCACTGCGATGCTAAAATGCAACATTTATGGACAGGCCAGCCCCACTTTCTATGTCACTCCAAGTTCATAGCTAGAAAGTTCTTTTTGACATCTCCCCACAGTGTGCTGGGGTCACTGGAAATTAAGCACAGGTCTGTCACAGGACACTGAAACAAGAGGTCATCCCTGATTGCTGGGACTATCAGGAATCCTTCAAAGTCCACGTTAAATGAACACCAAAAATGCTGTCACCAAATTACTCAGAGGAACATAACTGTAGGCCTGAGTTTCACTTCACCCTCAAAGACACTTGAGAAACATAGCATATTAGGGAAACACCAGCTGATGCTTGTAGAGCAGTAACCAGAAACAAACTGACCCTCTCTGCCCCACAGCCATTGGCAAGAGTCCCAGTGTTGGGCTGAGAAAGGCCATTGATTGTAGAGAGAAAAATATGAACTACTCTGGTCTGTAAAAGAATGCAGCCAGGGTATCTGCCCTGCAAACGACATCAGAGAAGCAGCAAATTAAAACTAAATTTTATGGTTTTTCAGTCTCTCTCCCCTCCTGCCCTGACTCCTTCAGCAGCTTAGTTTCTTCTCCAGTTCCCAGCACTGCCTCAGATCAACAAGCAATGATCCTGATGATGTCGTCCTAACCTCTGTCACAGGTGAACATGTGGAGACTTGTTCTTCCAGGGCCATGGGAGTCACTAATTTGAACTGTGGCTGGCTTCTTTGGCAACACTCATGACACCAAGATGTGAAGCTAGGATGGGACCACTGTGCGAAGGCCACAGAGCTGTCCTTGCAATTGACTGATGAGCATAAGCTCCTGTGTTGAAGTTCCTGGGCTCTCCTTATGGCATTTGTTCCCTTCTGTCAGCATTTCCCACTGTTGCCACCTGACACTCCTCAGTGAGGTTGTGGAGCCACCTGTTCTGGTGACAGTAACATTCATTGTTTTTTTTCCCTCATATTTGGCAGTAGTAAAATATTCTTAATGGGGTAGTGGCATGCCTAGCTACTCAGAAAGGGCTGAGGCTACCACTAGCACGCAAGATCTGTTGCGTGGCCTTTACTGGCAGGGGTTCCCATGGAGCCAGTGGTACAAAATGCTAGGAAGAGAAGCTAAGCTCTCTAAGCACGTTGGGTATTACGGCACTGTCCTCCCTAGCCATGCTTTTGGAGCTGGTATTCACTGATTGTAGCCCCATGCACATGGCCACAGCCTGCATGATGGTCTCCTCCCCTCCCTGCCATCTTCATCCAGCTTTTGTCACTGTGCTGCCCACGATGAGCCAGCCTGGCAGCAGTCGCCTCACACAGATGTCCACACTGGTGGACTGGTACCTCCACATGGGAGCAACTCAAGGCACAGACTGTGCCAGCTGCCAGGAGAAGGCACCAGGAAGGGTCTTGTCATATGCAGAGCCCCCCAGATACCCGTTATTTCCACATTCAAGTGCTGTTTAAGTTTGGACAGTGTTGGCCATTGGGAAACCAGGCTTTGAAGGTATCAGAGGGACTGTTCCTACAAGACAAGTAGACACAGCCTATTAGTCACACTAAGATGCTGTGTTTTTTATGCAAGGATACACAGAGAAATTCTCTCCCTCAGGCCCAAGCACACCTGTTTCTGGTCAGGGTCAGGTCTCTGAGCCAGGCTACATCCCACCAAACACACACAGCTTGACCAAACTGAGAGCCCAAGATTTCCAATGGGCAACTCGCAGCTCGATAGCCAAAGTCTTCAGAAACTCCTTCCGGGTGGTGGGGCGGGAGGGAAACGTGGCAGTATAGCCTTGTCCACCATGCACTTCTTCACTCCCTCCCTTTCAGCTCTGTCCTTTCTCAATACCCAGGAAAGATTAACTCCTCTCTGTGCGCCAGAGAAAGTTATTATCATTAATGAAGAATTAAAAGGGAGTGATTAATAAAGAGCCCTTATCTGGCAGCGAGGAGGAGGCTGGACAATGGGAGGAAGATGGAGAAAATGAAAAACAATAAATATGAAGCGTAAAAGGAGGCGAGCACTGCTCCCACTTGTTAGATCGCAGCTGCATCTCCTGAGGGGGGAAGGCTCCAAATTGCTAATTACTGCCTCTGAAAAGACCTCGCTCTGATATGTTTTCTGCTGAAAGGTTCCCATTAATGAAGCAGCGATGATGCCGTTTCCCTTTGACTTGCCTTCAATTCCCTCCCTGAGCTTCCTCCCAAGCCGGGAACAATGAGGCCCTGGGAGCTGGCGGCTCCCACAGGCCTCTCGGAGACTAGGCCGGGGGCAGCCGAGTGAGGGGAGCCGAGCCGGCTGTGAAATATGGAGGGGGGAGATAAGGCAAAGACAGAGGAAAGAGGCTCACTCCCAGGAGCCCAGGGAAAATTTGCAGTTATTATGAAGGAGATGAGACAGATTAAAAGCCCTTGTGTTCTGCGCTGCCCTTTTATTTAGTGGCTTCATCTCCGAGATGAAAGAAGTTGGAAATGACTTTCTCCGCATTTTGCTGCAAGAAGCTTCACGGCACATTTTTTGACTTTATTCCTCCCTTTGTCTCTTGTCCCCTTTCTGTCTCTCTCTTTTTTCCTTTTAACCCCTGGAAGGTTTTGCTGAGAAGCACCATGGGACCAGGCAGAGCATTTGCTAGGATAGCGCAACGACCCCCTGCCCTACCCATCCTACTCGGCCGTACCTCTGCCTCTGCCCCCTGGGGAGGGACTTGGGCAAAGGCACCACAACAACACGCTGCGAGCATCCAGCCAAGCTTCCTCTCCTGCTCACCTCGGAAATGTCCCTAACCACTAACATCTCCTCTTCTGCCTCCAGGCCCAGCAGCAGTTCAGTGCTGGTGACCACAGCCTTCAGGCAGCAAAAAGAAACCTGTATGTACAAAGCCCAGTGATGGATAACAGTCCAGTTGGGATAAGGGTGCTGAATATTTTGTATCCCTAGAGCATTTCACAAGCAAAACTAGTGCTGAGAAGATGGGCCAGTTCCTCTTGTCCATGCAGGGAACCTGCAAACACAGAGAGTAAATAATTTGCCAGGGCCACAGGCTGAAGTTGAATGCAGGCAAGGATTCAAAATTTATGGTCACTGGCCCACTTCCGAGTGAACCTTGTCAGACAGGACAGAAATATCATAAACTGCTCAAAACTAGATTAACCCAACTGCCCTGTTGTATTTCTCCAGTCCCTACTCCCAGTTTGCTGATTTTTCTCTGTACACATCCAGTGCTCCGCTGCTGCACCCTTTGAGTTCTTGGGACTCTTGCAATTGCAAAAGCAACTTCTAGCCTATCTTTTGCTTTTGCCCTTTCCCAGAAAATCAACCTCCCACATCAATCTGCTGCCTTTACTCAGGCCAAGTGCTGCCAACGTCTGTCGAAATTTGATTTGAAGTGTTGAAAATGGTTAAAAAATTGGATGGGTGAAGTAAAATTTATACCAGTTGCAAAACAGTTTGTTGACCAACAGAAACAGTAGAGAGCTATTTGGGAAAATGAAGGGAAAACAAGAGAAATTAGAATGGTCATCTGCTGCCATCTCCCCAGGACATTTGAACACAGGATTTCTTGTACACAATTGTTTGTCTGGTTTGTTATCCTGCCTGGAATGGCAGCCAGTACCGAGTGCTTGAAATGAAGGGGTAAGAAGCTCTGAAGTGGATGTTTACAGAATAACCTTCCCATCAGGGGAGTTTCTCTCTAACCCAGACATTTTGTAGCTGTTTTATATCCTGAAGCATGAAAAAGGATTGCAGCGGTGAAACAGGATTAGATTTTAGGAGGGATTGGCTCTCAGATCTGAGAGTAAAAAGAAAACCCCTGTATTGGAAATAAAAAACTGGCAGGGAAAACAAAATACTGCAGGCAAGTAGGGTGAGTTACTGCCATGGAAAGGGTTAAAAAGACAAAAGGACAGAATTTTACAGACAAATTGGTGCAGGGAAAGTAACTTAAATGAAGTCAGCTATTGGGAATGGGATAAAAATGATCTACTTAATGACTGTTTTTCTTCTTTTAATATTTCTTTTCCAAGGAAATTTCTCAGAGAACTAAAAGGTAATGAAAATGTTAACATGACAGCTCAGACGGACATAAAGGACTAGTTAGAGAAACGGCATATAGAAGAGCTCAGTGAAGCGAAAAGTCAGCTGTCCTATAGGGGTGTAGGAGTCAACGGCAAACTCCAGGATTCTCTTATTTTCGAAGTATCTTGACAAACTAGGGAGGGTGCCAGAGGACTGAGGAAAAGCAAGCTCTGTACCAGCCTTTTGCGGGGGAAGGGGGAGTAAGGAGGAAGCAATGATCTTGGCAATTATTACCCTTTCAGAGTAACTTCTGTTCCTGGTGTCGTGATGGAATAAACAGAGGTGGAAAAGAAAGAAAAAATACAAAGGATAAGAGATGTATGAGCAATAAGCAGCAGCGTAGATTTCTAGAGAAAAAATAATGATAGACAAACCTGATCACTTTCTCTGACTGAATTTACAAAATTAGTGAAGAGAATGCCACGGCAATAATATATCTGGGCTTCTTGATACGCTGCCTTATAAAATATTACATGAGAAATGAACCAGTATTGGCTTGAATATGAATGCAGCCACCTGGGTTAAAAAAAACAACCCCCAAAACCAAAAAACACAACGTGAAAGATAAGAAATAAAAGGGAATGCTAAGCAAAACTGGACAGTGGCAGGGTCACACTTGGCTTTACTCTGAAGGCTGCCAGTGATGTGTAGAATAGTGGTAGGAAGAGATGTGCAAGGCTTAAGGAAAGGGGAATAACACAAAGAGGTTTAATTTAAGAGGTAACCAATTTCCATCCTGAGATACGCAATTAGCGTGCCGGCAGCGAAATGGACGAGTTTGAGTACCGAGTTTATTGGTTATGTATTTAAAAAAATATATATAATAACCAAACAACTAAAGAGTAAGCATACAGCAAGGGCTGCCTTGTTAGCAGGTAAATTATCCGTAATGGCTCCAACAGCGGCACCAACCAAAGCGTAAATCGATGGCGAAACGATCAGCCTGCGGCCCGGCCTAAGGGGCGGAGTCCGGCGGCGGGGGGTTGGCCCGGCCGTGAG
>NW_010171120.1:0-3212 GCF_000695765.1 Mesitornis unicolor | reverse complement strand
GATCCTCCTAGAAGCTATGCTGAGGCACATGCAGGACAGGGAGGTAGCCACTAAGTAAGCTCCTAGCTTACTGGGGGCAAGGTCTTACCTGACCAACCTCGTGGCTTTCTACAATGGAGTAACTGCATCAGTAGACAAGAGAAGAGCTATGGATGTCATCAATCTGGATTTCTGCAAGGCCTTTGACACGGTCCCCCACAACATCCTTCTCTCGAAGTTGGGAAGATACAGATTTGATGGGTGGACTGCTCAGTGGATAAGGAATTGGCTGGACAGTCACATCCAGAGAGTAGTGGTCAACGGCTTGATATCCAGATGGAGATAGGTGACAAGTGGTGTCCCTCATGGGTCCATACTGAGACCAATGCTGTTTAATATCTTTATCAATGATATAGACAGTGGGATCGAGGGCACCCTCAGCAAGTTTGCAGATGACACCAAGCTGACTGGTGCAGTTGACATACCAGAGGGATGGGATGTTATCCAGAGGGACCTAAAAAAGTTGGAGAGCTAGGTTCATGTGAACCTCATAGAGGTTCATCAAGGCCAAGTGTGGGGTCTTGCACCTCGGTAGAGGTAATCCTTGTTATCAGTAGAGACTGGGAGATGATGTGATAGAGAGCAGCCCTGCAGAAAAGGACTCGGTGGTACTGGAGGACGAAAGAGCTGGACATGAGCCAACAATGTGCGCTCACAGCCCAGAAGGCAAATCACATCCTGGGCTGCATCAAGAGAAGCGTGGTCAGCAGACTGAGGGAGGTGATTCTGCCTCTCCACTCTGCTCTTGTGAGACCTCACCTGGAGTACTGCATCCAGCTTTGGAGTCCTCAATACAAGAATGACATAGAACTATTGGAGCAGGTCCAGAGGAGGGCCACAAAAATGATCAAAGGGCTGGAGCACCTCTCCTATGAGTACAAGCTGGGAATTGTTCAGCTGAGGTTGTTCAGCCTGGAGAAGAGAAGGCTGTGGGGGGACCTTATAGCAGCCTTCCAGTACCTGAAGGAGGCTTACAAGAAAGCTGGGGAGGGACTCTTTACAAGGGCATGTAGCAATAGGACAAGGGGCAATGGTTTTAAATTAAAGCAGGGTAGATTTAGATTAAACATCTGAAAGAAGTTCTTTGCAGAGAGTTTTTTACAAGCAGCAAAGGAGCCACAATAGTCTCAGAACCTCCAGTAGAGAATACAAACCTTTTTGCAAGAAATTGCTACAGGCCAGCTTATGACTGATCAGATATATCTCACATGCATCAGGCTGAGGCAAATATGAAAGATGAGAACCTAGCTGGAAATTAAATTGAGCATGTAATCCTCTAACAGCAACCAACAAACATACAAATTAATGTCTTTGTTCCCAACGTATCCAGCAAAGTTCCCTCGCCACAAACTGTTCACCAACTTGTGCAAGTGAAGAAGGGAAGATCAGTATCAGTTAGAAAGTAAATTTAGAAGGCTTCATTTTTCAGGGGGTTTACATACGGCAGATTCACTGTACTGCTATGAGTGGTATTGTAGAGGGAAAAGAAAAGAGCAAGCTACATTATAGAAAAGATAGCAGATTATACTGCATCATGTAATAGTACTATACTACTTACTGTAAAAGACAGCTGAACATAATTCCCTATTCACAGAAAGGCTGTAAATACTCAAAACCAATATGATTAGCACATCTCTATCAGCTGATTATCCTAAATGTTTAGATTTTAGCACCATATTCAGTAATCAGTTAATTGCTTCAGGAACAGGTATTTTTAAATGGATCTAAGAAAACCTGGAAGAAAAAGAAAGCTAAGGCAGCTCTACTGCATAAAACAGCCTACTAACAGTTTAATACAGCCAAGCATCCTTGACCTGGGAAGTTTAAGTATTAATTCAGAGAATATAGCCAATTCACATAGACTATGCCACAAGGATTTGAATGTTTCAGGAAAGTCACATGTCAGTGTACAGTACTTGATCAAATATATAAAGAGCATTTTAAAAAATATAAATACATAAGAGCAAATATATAAGAGCACAGAAACAGGTTGCAAAAGTAGATGCTGTCATCAGCCCTTCTTCCCATTTAAGAAACTTAACAGTTAAATACCACTTCGTGCGAAAAAGGGAAATCTGAGTTTGAAGGAAGGCAGATAAGGGTCTTATTGCTGGCCAAAATGAAACAACAGAAACAGTATAACAAAAAAATATCACAAAGTTAAGTAGATAATTAATAAAACGTCATTCAGGATCTACCACAAAAGAGGGTGAAGAAAATTGCAAAGAACTATGTAAAAGATGTATCTGAAAACAGAATAGTTAAAAAATGGGATTTGATTTCATGAACTGACAAGAACAGAAAACAATCAAGGAGGCAAAGATGCAGAATTGGGCTAAGCGTGCAAATCAAAGGAAGCAGCAGACTATACTGAAGGGGAATTGTTGCATAGATACAGAATCCACAAGACAGAGACTGTATTCGAGTATTCTTAATAATCTCTAATTGTTAACATTAATCCTAATACTTAATTCTATTTTTTTTTCTAAGGGAATATAACATCAGAGTTTACAGCTATTAAATTGAGACACTTTAACAAGCTCTGGTTTAGTTTATTCCACTCAAGGACTCATGAACAATTCAGTAAAGACTAAATACGAGTCATATGGTTTGAAAACAGGCCGTATCAATATTAGGATCAAAGCTATTATTATCAAGAATTTTACAAAACACTAAACAGGTCTTTCAGGCATTACCAGCTTCCATTCCAAGTGAATACTTAGAATTTCCAGCAAATTAGCTACTTATTTTCTGAAAAAGATGCACTGCAAATTTCCCAAGTATTCCAATTATCGTTATCATAGATTTCCCAATCAAAGGAAAGCAAGATGAAACATAGTAAAACACAGAAAAATACCACACTGCTTTCAATTAAGATTTTCACTGCTACAGATTATTCTGAAACTCAAAACGATTTTCTTTATATGACCTATGTCATGGAGAAAAAAACAACTTTTTTTTTTAAATTCTAATGCTGAGGTGATATACATTCAGGGGTTGGTTATAAGAAACAATATTCAAATACAATTAGAAAGACAGAATAAGTTAAGTTCTTCAGGGCAGGAATTAACTTGTTTCTTATATTTATGTACAGGAACACAAATACTTAACATTCAGTATCATAGAATGACAGAACATACTGGGTTGGAAGAGACTTTTAAAGATCATCTAGT